>NW_026888554.1:0-99413 GCF_032173495.1 Musca vetustissima
ATGTAAATAGAGCACCATACTGCCAATATTGGTCCGATTGAGACCAAATTTTACACAGAGTATTGAATTATGTCCAGATTGATGTATGCGAAGTTTTGTTGGAATCGGTTCTGATTTAGATATAGCTCCCATATAAAGTTTCGTCCGATTTTAGGTAAATAGTGCACCAAACGGAAAATGTTTGCCCGATTAGGACTACATGTAGCACAGCGTACGGAATTTAATCGAGTTTGGCATCTGTGAAGTTTTGTTGAAATCGGTCCAAATTTATATATAGCACACATATATAGTTTCGTCCGATTTTATGTAAATGGTGCACCAAACTCCCAATAATGGACCGATTTAAACGAAATTTTTCACAGCGTACTGAATTCATTCCAGTTTGACATCTATGAAGTTTTCCTTGAAATCGGTCCATATTGAGATTTTAGGTAAATGGTGCACCAAACTTTCAATATTTATGCGATTGGCATGCAATTTTCTTATAGATTTCAGAATGTCATGTGTATGGTTTTTATTGGCTCAAATATCTATGTAGATCACATTTGTTTTTTACCCGATTCCATGTTAATGGTCATCCAAAGATGGTATGTCTCTTCTATCAACAGGCTATTGTACACATTATCATTTTTTGTTTGTACCCAAAGTGGTAAAGGGTATCATATAGTCGGTCCAGTATGACTTTTGATCTTTCCTTACTGGTTGTCTTTGAAAACATTCATCTTTCTGTGACATTTTGCGCTAATGTTAAGCAAAATTAATGTACTATTTGCTTTAAAAATTTCTCTCTTTCATCCGAAATGTTGTCGACAGCAATATTGCTCACTACATGTTTGAAAACAGCACCAGGTTTTTTCTTTTGTTACCTTCTTTTCGCCATATTTCAAAAAGTTCGATTCTTTTATACGGAGGTTGCCCAGATAAAAGAGGCATTACTCGCAAAACGCAAAAAATCGCAACTTGAAATAAATTTAAATTAACTCATTACTTATCACTTAATTTTTGTGCAAAATTTCAAAGAGGTCATATTGGGTCATTTTTTTTAATAGCCTATTGAAAGTCAATCTATCAAATTACATTAACTTTTTAAAGTCTTCATAGACTAAAGGGTTATTTTTAAGTATAGTGTCGCAAACATAAAAATGTTTTGATTTAATATAAATATGCTCACTTGTATCTATATTTTTCATTTTACACTAATTAATTATTGTAAACACAATCGAAATAATACGCACTCAAAGTTGACTAAGCCCCACAGAAATATAAGCATATTTATAGAATAAATTGTATTGAGCGAATTCCACGGCCAGCTGTGTAACGGTACTTTATATTTAGCACTAATAAATTTCACGTGTCTCTATTTTAGAGTGTTCTAAATACAAAAACAACAACAACTCGTGAAGAACGACACTTTGATTTTCTCCAATTTTGCACAGAAAAACCGGTCATTTGACCTATAGTGCAACGTACTAAATCCCTATATATCTTTCGATTTGTAAGAAATTTGGCATAGCGTACTGAATTGAGCCTAGAGTGATGTCTGCCATGTTTCGTGAAAATAGGTCCAGATTTAGATATAGCTCCCATATATATTTTCGTCCAATTTAATGCACGAAATTTGGCATATCGTACTGAATTTAGTCCAGAATGATGTGTGGCAAATTTCGAAAATCGGTTGAGATTTAGATATAGCTCCTTTTTATTATAGATTGATTTTAAGTAAATGACGCACCAAGGAACCAATGGGCTGATAGGAACAAAAAGTACTGAAATTAGTATAACCTAACCTGTGACTAGTTTCGATGAAATCACTTCATATTTGGATATAGCTTCCATATATATTTTCGCCCGATTTCAAGTAAATTGTGCATCAAACTCCTCAGTTAGTCAGATTGACATCAAATTTTGCACAACGTACAAAATTGAGCATAGAATTACGTAGTTGCGTTTTCTAGAAGTACATACACAACCCAACGGATGACCTATTTTTATTTGTTTGAAGTCGATTTACATACTTTTGTCCCATTGCACTATAGGTAATTTGGACTGTTTTTAGGCAAAAAGTAATTTTTTCAATTTTGGAAAATAATATATTTTTTGGTGGCAATAAAAAGAAAACATATCAAAATTTATGATTCTGTAAGATTTTTTGCGTAAATGTGCCTTTAAAGCGGTGGAAATCGTTGCCAAACTCCACACTTTGAAAATAAAATTAAAGAAATAAAAATTTTTAAAAATTAAGGCTTATTTTAAAACGTTTGAAACCGCTTAATACAAATCATAAACATAAAAATTAAACATGGAGAGTATTGGCGGTGGTGTGTGCTGTTTATTTAATATATAATGTTTGTTAATACGTTTGAGTAGCGATTCAAAATTTACATAGTTGACTATAATAAAATAAATGTGTTTATTTTTTACACAATGTTTAAATTTGTCTGATCTTTTGACAACTGTAATATTCAAATGAAAGCCTTCTAAATCGATTCCAATAGGTCTCAAATTGCGATTTTTTGCGTTTTTAAAGATATATCCGTTTTTTGTAGAGAACTTCAGAATAAAAAACAATAAAATTTTCGATATTTGGTTTGATGAAAGAAATAAAAGCAAATAAACATATTGTTATTTACAACGTCCCCGCACGTAAACGTGGCAATAACAGCAATATGGACGAAAAATGCGTCAACTTAAGAAAGGAAATTAGGTAATTTTGCATGCATTTGTCAAAATGGACCAAATGTCATAGGAAGATAGAACTTTTCCGCGAAAAAAACGAATGCACTCGAATTTTGATTACAAAATAAATAACAAGACTCGTAAACCGCAAATAGGTTGTTGAAGTAAAGATTATGAGAAAAAATCTTAAAAGTGCAAAAGAGGAAATGGCGGGCTTGGGTTTCCCTTAGAATATAAACCACCAAAAATTGATTTTTTTCAGCATTGATTAAAAATAAAAAAATACATACGAAAAAATGTTGTTCAGTATAACCAGGGTTTACTATAATCGTGTTCGACTGTAGTAAACTTGGTTTGATCTCACTTTTACATATTAATAACATCAAAGAGTAAAAATGGGTACTGAATTAATTATTATTAATGCATTCTGCAAAAACATACAACATTGTAATAATTATTCCTTTAAAAATCTGATCGCGGGGTCGAAATATTTTTAACACACTACCCTAAAAGTTTTCAACCGTTTGTTGTGTTTAAGAAAACTAATGAAAATATCTGAAAAAGAATTAGCTTTGTTCGTTATATGTGTAGTTGCTTATAACCGTTGTTCGTTATATCCGGTTTCTACTGTGGAAATCTGCGTTTTATCTTTCTTGTACATATAAATCATTTAAAAAGTCAAAAAATCGTTTAACACCGCTGTTATTAATTTTATCCTCAAAACAGGGCAAATTACCTATAGTGCATTGTAACAAACGCATGACATGTTTAGGGATAGATCTAGGTAGATTCACATTTAGATAAATATCACATATTTTATTTCCTCCTATTTCATGTTAATAGTTCTGTTTAATATACCCATAGTGACTTATTTCTCTATAGTTGGCACATATCGTCTTGTCTCCTTTTTTGTGCACGGGACACAGGATGCTGAGTTTCCAATCATTGTGCATGCATTCCTCTAGCCAAATTGTACGAATCAGCTGGTTCATGCTCCTTACCATCATCTGACCACCAGTCTTGAATAGTTGGGCTTGTAACCCATCGGCACCTGCTGCTCATCTTGGCTAGGTGGTATACACTCTATACCGTCATCTCTTATTGGTTCTGAGGTATCCTCTTCGCCGCTACTATTTGATACCAGAAGTTTTTTTCAAAATGCTCCTTCCAGATCCTCAGCACGCTGTCTGTATCAGTCACCAGGTTTCCTTCTTCATCTCTACAGGAGGATGTGCCTGCACCAAAGCCTTTGGTTTGGTCGTTTACTCGTTACTAAATTTTCGGACTTCATTCTGACTTCTGTACATCTCGATGTGCTCACGCCCACGTTTTTCTTTCTTCTTTTTTTCTGAAAATACGTTTCTCCCGATAATTCCCGATTAAATATTAGGTTGGGGAAAAATAAATCCATTATTTTTATATGAAGTATAGGACTTTATTTTACATGCTTCGGAATGCCCGCTTTGCACATGCACCGCATTGTTGTATGATTTGTTGTCAGTTTAAAGTTAACTTAATAATGTCTCTCTCATGGAAGTCCTTCTCTCTATTTGCAAAAAACTCTAGTAGTCGATTTTCGCAATTCCCCTAGATACCAATTTTTTATCGTTAAATACATTTTGCAATTCAAGAAAAAGATGATAATCGCTTGGTGCCAAGTCCGTATGACGGATGCATTAAAACTTTCCAACCAAGCTCTCGAAGTTTATGGCGAGTCTCTTTAGATGTGTGTTGGATAGCATTGGTGGAACACGACACCTCCACTGTTGGCTGGAAGTATATATTTTACTTAAAAATCGGGTTTTTTTGAAAATACCCTGCAATAAAGGTGTTCAACTCTTCGTCGACTAGCACAAAAATACAAGGCGAATTTAACAAGTCGATGGACGTTTTTCGATTTAAATAAAAACCAGTGAGCGCAGCAGGATAGTCGGGTGAGGCCGACCATACTATACCCTACACAACTACCAGGGAACTCTTACTTTCGAGCCTGGGCAATATTTTGTGAAATTTGCACCCTCTTGACCGGCTAGAGACCAACAGCACCTCCTTCTTACATTGACACATTCCCAAATATTCATTACAGCACTGCTAATTACTTATCGTGATTCCCTTCGCCGTGGGTTGTGTTGTGATGTTCGGGTTTCAATTGTGGCATATATATAAAAAATCAATTTTCGGTCCATTTCATTTCAAATTTTTTATGTGAACATCACCGAAAATTATCAGCGTTGTCCTTGGAAAATTTTAAAGCGATCAGCGCTTTATTTCTGCCCTCTAATGTTAATGGGTTTCTAAATAATATCTCAATATGTAAGCACCTATAAATATTTAAGTTTAACTTCGGCATCCGACAATATATTTGGTATCAATTTAAAGACCAACCACTCCTCCTTCAGGAGTAAATATATACGCCATAAAATACAAATTCGCGATGTTTGGACCATAATTGCGGTCTCTGGAGCGACCAGAAAAAACGACCAAAAGTAAATACTTGGACCATTTCATTTCCTAAATATTAACCGATCTTTACCAAAAACAATAGGGGTTTTCATTGGGCATTGCATCCTACATGCAAAATTTCGTGAAGATTGGTTCATAACTGTGGCCTGTTATTATAATGGACAGACGGACGGACGGACTCACACGTCCAGATCGACTCAGCTAGTCGAGATATGACTATCGAAAATTTGAATAATAAATTCATAAGGTTCGAACAAAATATTTTACAAATTACCCCTGAGCTTTAGTTGATGAAAATTCATCGTAGATGTATTCAATGGTATGTTGCCAGGTACTAGTTGTGAAACTGCAGTATAGGTAATTTTTCGAATAGTTTTTTACAAGTTCTAAATATAAATTTCTTCCAAAAAGTTTTATTCCAAAAGTTTTATTTTAAAATCGTAAAATAATGCTGATGGTATTTATGAGATTCTAACCTTTATCAGATGTATCGAAACTCTGAAAAAAGCCTTCTAGGATGAAAAAGGAAATAATTACTTCAATAACAATTCCTCCATATCTATGTGGTCCTCTCAATATTTTGCTGATTAATTTGTCTGCTTGTTTACTGGTCCTTCTCATTATTAATAAAGTATTATTTTGTAGTTGGTTTAATTTTAATCTATTTTTCAATTTTAATTGACTTCGTTAAATGTTAACTCGTATCTAACGATAAGTAATTTATTATAGTAACACAATTTGATTCGAATTCCAGTAACTTATTTTCATTCGATTAGACTTTCGATCGTTTTAGTGAAACCGGTTATTAATATCTAAATAAATAATTGATGAAAAAATTCAAATGCCCTTTAATGTCGCCTTTAACCTTGACAAATTTCCGGTTGTCTAAACAACAATAGAAATTTCATATCGTATTGACACAATTATCCTTTTCCTCACGCAATGTCAGCCAACATCCAAAGAACTTTATTAAAAAGAGTCATTTTATTTGGACTCTTCTGTCATCTATCACACAGAGAGTGGTAAATGTTTGAACACGCAAAGCCCAATTGTGCAGACAGTGGCAGCAGAATCAGTAGGTAACCAGCCAGCCAACCAAGCAGTCAGCTACCATCAGAAATTGTCATTCATTTCTATTTTTCCTTTTGATGATAGGAAATGAAGCTATGGCATTTAGAACTAGAGGGGAGGTAGACGGATGGATGGCAGACTGTCACCAACAGTGACAGAATTTTTGAGAAATGTTTGGTTCCACCGCTACATCTGTCATAAATACTGCAAACATTTTGCACACACACACAACTCCCCGATGTACTTCCCTTTCTTACCTTCTTCATTATTATTCTTTGGTAGTTGTGATGGGCGTCTTGGGTTTATATCCTTTGTTTGTTGGGGGGCAAATATACGTTTTCGTATCCGGTAAAATGTGGAAGTGGATGGCTTGGTGGTCGGTCGGTTATACTTCCAGGGAAAGAGGAATATTTTTAGTTTCTTTTATGCCATTTGATTGCTGCGAAGGAAAACTTCTTGCCACTTTTTTGCTTTCTGCAAGGTTTTTTGTATTGGTAGTAGTTGTGGTTTTGTTACCAGTCACACTTCTGGTGGTACGAACCAAGCTGATGCAGTGCATCCAACCGTGACTGATGTCATCAGCCATTACGAATTCATAGTGCCATAAAAGTGTTACAATCACTAAGTCTTATTGAGACTTACTGCTCATCCCCGCTGCCTGTTACATTTACATTTGTTGACCTAACTTCATTTGTCTTAGGAAAAATTCTTGAGGAAATTTTCAACTTCAAAGTATGGGAATAGGAAAACGTGAAGTGCAAAACATGTTTTTGTTCGCTAATACGTTTTGTTGTTGTGGTTGTTCTTCTTCACTTTAATTGAATATTTCCCAACTACCACCACTTTGAAATTGTTGAGGTAAGCTTTCCATTTTTCTTTGCCATTCTTTCGTGCCGTTTTTTCTCTGTTTCTCCTCTTTGCTTGCAGTAAAGCTAGACACAAGAATATGGCGAAGAGAGCAGCAACACAAACAACTAAAACTGCCACTTAAGTTCAACAAAAGTGGCCACTTTTAATCCTCGAGTAATACTAACAGTACACAATGCTAACTGGCCAACTGACCGCTTCGACGTATGGATTGGTACATTAAATATTGAAGGTTTGAAGGAAATGTACGGACACGTACCATTAGCAACAGCAGGAGTAGAAATACTTATGGGGAAATGTCCTTTCATTGTAAGTAAACGAAATTGAAATGCCAATGACATTTATTTGTTGGCATACCACTTCAATTACAAGGGGGTGCGGGTGGCAGACTGGTAGGAAGTTCAAAAAACTTTAAACAATTAGCCCGCACATACACACACCCATAGCCAAATACCGTTATTGCCAAAATGAACAGTCGTCGTCATCGTAAAATCACAAACTGCATTGCCTAGGGTCAGCTACAAAGCAATGGAAAAAAGTTTCTCCTTAAAGGAAAAATTACAATAATTATTTCCTACAAATGTTAAATATTTTATTTTGTTCCCAGAAATTATAGTTTTTTCTTGGGAATACACTCTACTTTCTTGCAAAACTATTGTAAAATTTTATTAAAAAAAAAAAAAAAAGTTTACCTAAATTATGTTGAAAGAAACTTTTCAACTTTTGCTTAATCCAGTTAAGACTAAGAGAGCAAGTTAAATATTACGACAGGTATAAAGAATCATTAAACGAAAAGTTTCTAAAGGAGGAGTTTTTTTTCTACTAAGCGAAGGGAATATTTAGTGAATGACTGTAAGAATTTGCAGTAGGGCGACAAATGGACATTGCCGAAGGAAATCTTAAAATATAATACTTAAAAATATTTTAAATATTAATGTTGAATGGAGTTTTAAATGTAACTTGGTTCAATATTCAACTGACAATGGGAGAAACGTAATGGCAGGTATAAATCAGGATATTGCTCAAAAGGAGAAATTTCTTGGAATAACATGCCATACTTTACCACACACATAGATGGCTACACAAAATAAAATGCATAAGATTTTGATTTAGCACAGATTTTTAAAAATATTCGTCCATGAATTTTACATTTATTGGATTATTAGTTCATTAATTATAACTTTTTAAGTAAATTAAATGTTTTGATTTTAAAAAGCATTTTACGTGATAATAAATATTTCCTTAAACAAGAACATAATCTTGGAATAGTTTTCCAGGACAATCAACCACGAAGAATTATTACCAATTTTTGCGAAGAAGGTGGACGAAGGACATCCAAATAAAGGCTAATACGTGCAAAAAATCTGGAAATTACTAAAAATTGCCTTAATTTAAATTGCAGAAACTAACACATACTACACAGTTATCAACTCAACATAGTATAGCTTCTGATATTAGAATAGCTTAAAGGGGAATATTCTTATATCAAATAAAAACATTTTAGGTTAGCGAAAAAGGAATCCATTATTTTTATATGAACTATATAAAATGCTTCGGAATGTCCGATTTTGGACAAATAAGCAGCGTTTTGTTGTATGATTTGTTGCCATTTTAAAGGTAACTTCATAATGCCTCTTTCATAAAAGACCTGCTCTCTATTTGAAAAAAAAAATCTAGCAGTCGATTTTCACAATACTCCCTAGATACCAATTTTTTATCATTAAAGAAATTTTGCAATGCAAGAAAAATGTCATAATCGCTTTGTGCCAAGTCCGGACTGTATGGCGAGTCGGACTGTAAGTTTCTGGCGAGTCGCTGTAGGTGTGTGCGGCCTGTTGGAACACGACACCTTTCCTATTGGCCAATTCTGGCTGTTTCTGGTCAATTGCAAATGATTATGGTCGAATTTTATCTCCTGGACGATGTTAAGACTGCTAACATGCCGGTCAACTTCAATCATTTCTGCGTGTGCGAGGCGCACACGATTCCTGAACGGAATCTATGAAACCAAAATTCCATATGACTGGCTGCTACAGTATCGGAACCATAAACACCATTCACAATTTTAGCCGCTTGGCTTGCATTTTCGCCTTTGTCAAAGAAAAACCGTAAAATGTTCCGAATTTTCTCTTTGTACACTTCCATTTTTAACACCATGTAGCTCTCAACTGAATGCACCAAACAAAAACAGCAACTCTTTTTCTGGTCCAAAGACTAAGGAAAAAAGGTCAAAATGGGTCCAGATTTTAATACTGTTTCCGCATACATTATCGTTTGATATCAAATAGCTTACAAAATATACGTTTGATAATGTAACAGATTCATCTAAAACTATCTCAAAAATATGTGCCCCCATTTGTTCATATCTCATTTTTATAACCTCAGCCTTATGGCTAATGAAGATATATATACACTTTGCTACGACTAAATCGATATATTGGTTTTAGACTCCATATTTCTTTGAATCAAATCCGATTCAGACAATTTGGAGTCCATTTTCAAATGTTCGTGAGCCCGCACCATAACTCTTGAATATTCCTTCCAAACTCAGGTCAAGTCAGAAGCCTGACCCATTAGGCCACTCCATCTGTAACCTCCCCCAGTAGGGGTCAACTTTTTTAATGTATACAAATTCAATATAAGGCAAAAGGAATGACAGATTTGAACCCAAAACGTGCACAACCTATCATCTTTACCAAGCCTAGATTAAGTCTGAAGGTGGTACCCGTCGGTCTTTTCCTTTTGGTACCTCCCCCACAAATAATTAGTATTTTATAAATTTGTATCGTTAACGAATTCCGGATATGAAAACATTTAAAATAATCCAACCAATTTTACATAGTGTTATCGGAGCGTCATAAAAGAACAATGATGAGAAATTGGACTAACTTAAATATGTGATCTTTATCCATATGTGAACAGACTTGAATCAATCCATACACATGTCATTCTGAAACGTATGCTCAATTTCGACCTATACGTTGTTTACAATTTAACATGGATATACGACTCAGAAAGTGGTACTATGAATATTCCCAAAAGGAATCATGGGTCTATCTCATTTCCTTTTTCCTGTTACAAACATATGCACAAACACATAATACCCTTTACCACAGTGTGGTAAACAATATAGGGTATCTCCCCTATAAAATGTTCAAAATTGTGCTTAAACTTAATTTTATAATAACATACGTACGGACTATCTACTTACCAAGGCTAGATCAAGTCCGAATATGGGATTCGTTGGTCCACTCCCGGATCCTCCGGAATGTCCGATTTGGGCTCTTGGAGCTGTCCTATTGTTGCTCTTGTAGCAGCCCTATTGCTTTCACACAATGGCTAAGTTGACAGTCGTTGACCGAGAAAGACTCGGGTCGTTTCGGATCGTATGCCTACGACATTTTAAAAGCATTTCTAGATAATTTCTCCGATTTTATCGACATTTTCGAAGACCAGCCTACCTGTGTGAGGTGCATTTTTAAAATCAAAAATTCCAGAACGGTATCTACGAAACCAAAATTGCACAGAATTGGCCATAAACACCATTGACAATTTTAGCCGCTTGGCTTGTATTTTCGCTTTTGTCAAAGAAAAACTGTAACCGAATTTTCTCTCTGTTCACTTCCATTTTTAACACCCAGTAACTCACAACTGAATGCATAAAACAAGAAACAGCAAAATAATGTGTTCACTGCGAAATGTCACATTTCTAAAGAGCATAAATCGAAAATTGTTGAATCGATTCTTTACGAGAAATCTATCAGTACAGCCATCTGCCGAAAAAGTAATGGATTTCTTTTTCCCCAAAATACCGAATAAAGGATAATGGTAGGGAGATTTTCTATTTAATTAGAATCGTCACTATAAAATTACAGCCTGTTTCTATTTCGTGTTGATTCAAAATACCGAATATTGAAGATTACTTGTATATGAAGACTATCCCGAAACTTAATAACTTTTGGTAGGAGAATGCCGAATATAAAATTAGTACCAATTTTACTGAAAAAAGTGAACAAAAGCTTCAAGGAACCGAATATTGGTTGTACCGTTTTATTAGAACTACCGTAAAATGTCGAACAATATTGATTTTTATTAGGGACATTTTGAAGAAGAACGTGTCCGAAAGCTTCCAGATACTGAATAGTAGACATGTATGTGAACAATTTCAAAGCTCCACCATAGCTCTTTCAGACCCAAAGACATTTATAATTTGTCTGATGTATTTCTAGAACAATTGAAATAGGAGGCACATGTTAATTTTGTTCTCATCATATTAAACCAATAGCATATAATTAACAGATACATAATACTTCATTTTATAAAAAGTCCGATTAATAATTTTATTCCGATGAAGAATATATATACTTTAACAGGTTCTAGGTGAATATTACGAGGTATTGCAAACGGAATACCAAATTTGAAGCGTACCACCTTGTGAAGGAGTGTATCATTTTAGGTGGATACTTCGAACACACGTTGTCGGATCAATGTTGAATCAATTATTATATTATTTAATATTTTTCCGTTAATTCATGTACCATTTTTACAACGACGAATGTTTCCAAGAGAAGATATATTGCAATATGTGACATTGTTGAATATAATTACGAACACAAATTATATACATATATTAATAATTTTTATTTTCAATTAATGACGTTGTAAATTGTAGGTCACATTGTGATACATTAGTGTGGAGCGTAACATTTCGTAAATAGGAAAACATATGAACTCTGTAAAAACCTGAGCTGAAAAATTGTAAACACCAAAAAAAGGGAAAACGGAAATTTTATGCTGATCAGTAATTAGAAACGGAGTGAGTAATTTTAATTTACCTCCATACTACTCACTCTTCGGGTAATAGGATCCTACTGAAGTTTGTCTTTCAGATTCTCAACGAAGTTCAGGTATCCTGTATAGGCCCATTTAATGCATCATGATAGTTCTATTCACATTCTGTTTCCTGCGTAAAATAAGTTTTCAACATCCATACTGTGGAATGACCCACATAAAATAGTGGCGCATCATTTTAGCATAGTGTTTTTAGAGTATATAGATATTTTTCCCGGGCCAAAGGAAGTGATGATGATGGGATGGATTGAGAGTATGGGTAACTTTAAGACCGTCATTGTTCAGTGTAGTATTTGAAGAACACATTGGTAGTCTAGCGACCGATTTATACTCTATCATTTTTATCATGGTATTTAAAATAATTTGCCAGGAATATCTTGCTCTTCTGCAGACACATGATTGTAGTATTTATAAGTATAGATTTCAATGCATATATTGGGCTTGGAATATCTGAATTATTTCCAAATTATCTAAATTATTTCCTAGTTATCAAAATATGGTAAAAAATCAGTAATTTTCAATGTGTCCGTCTAACTAGTATTATTTAAATTTAGTTGAATAATAATGATTTTTATACTTGGTAATATATACTGCTCTTTTTTTCGAACTACCCTATTACACTCAGCATTATATACATTTGCAAATGCTGCGTATAATCAATGTTTGAACCCTGGCAATCTTCAAATAATGTATTATATGCCAAAGGATATTTGACCATGGGTATAGAACAGCTTTCTTGGATTCAGCTACATCATCAATGGTAGGACATTCACAAACACATATACATTTTCGCACGCATAGGCAAATGCTAAATATATATATAGCATTGATTCCTGCTGTCTGGGTATTCATTCGATAATAAATGGACAAGTATTAACACCACAAATAACTTTCCAATGTGTCATGTTAATTTCTTCGATAATAAATAGTTAAATTTATCGTCATCTCCCATGGCGTTTGGATTAATTATTGCTAATTACAGTTTGCCTTAATTAAGTGTGTCTGATTTATATATTTGTATGTATGGATGTGTGTGTGTACGAGTATGTATATTTACGTTAGCATGAATGTATGGGATGCATGAGCAATGTTGAATGTGAACAATTAAACTTTGTTTGCAAACAAGTTTTGTCATTTCTTTTTTTGTTTGTTGGGCACATTAAATTTAAGTGTTGGTTTGAGTTGTGCAATTAATATTTAAGACAAATTTTGACCATAGTTTGAGTTTTCGATTAGATATTCTTTGATTAATTGTATATTTCTAAGAAATGTTAATGTTCTGCAAGAACATTTTATTGTAATTTCATTAAATTGTATTTTTAGTCGGAAGATATTGATTAGCAAAATCTTTTCAATAATGTTGATTATAAAATTTTAATTTTAAATTTAAATTAAATTAATATCTACAATTGCTCTGAATGCAAAAAGCAATGTTAATTTACGTAAAGCCGCGCTATAACATATGCTAAAATATTAATTTATAGAGTAGTCGATTAAGAAAATTTATCGACGTGGTTCGGGGCTAAGCTTTTTTAGGCACTTAAATTAAAATTAAATTTGATACTCTAGTAGTCGATTTTCACAATCCTCCCTAGATACCAATTTGTATACCCTTCACCACACTGTGGTACAGAGTATTATGTCTTTGTGCATATGTTTGTATCAGGCAAAAGGACACGAGATAGACACATGGTTCCTTTTGAGAATATGCTTAGAATCACTTTCTAAGTCGATTTATGCATGTCCGTCCGCCTGTCCGTCTTTAGATGTTAAATTGTAAACAAAGTACAGATCGCATTTATAATCCGATTTGGATGAAATTGGATGATGGCCCATGGACGAACCCTATTGAAATTGAAGAAAATCGGTTCAGATTTAGATATAGCTCCCATATATATTTTTGTCCGATTTTAGGTAAATAGTGCACCAAACTCCCTATATATCCTTCGAATTGCACGAAATTTGGCACAGCGTACTGAATTAATCCTAGAACGATGTGTGTAAAATTTCGTGTAAATCGGTTCAGATTTAGATATAGCTCCCATATAAATTTTCGTCCGATTTTAGTAAAAAAGTGTACCAAAGTCCCTATATAGCCTTCGATTTGCACGAAATTTGGCATAGCGTACTCAATTAAGTCTAGATCGATGTGTGTTAAATTTAGTAATTCAAATTTAGATATAGCTCCCATATATATTTTCGTCCGATTTTATGTAAATAGTGCACCAAAGTCCCTTTACTGAATTAAGTCTAGAACGATGTGTGTTATATTTCGTGAAAATCGGTTCAGATTTGAATATAGCTCCCGTATATATTTTTGTCCGATTTTTTGTAAATGGCACACCAAAGTTCCTATATATTAAATTTTTTGCAGCTGGGCGTACCAAAATTTGTCTCATGGTAAGTAGACGACTCTAAATCTGCCCGAATAAATTAAAGTTTAGCATAGGTTGCAGAAAGACATGAGTATGTTCCTTCGAGGGAACACTGACATGCAATTGTAAGGATACATATGTACAATGTTTGTCCCAAAGTGGTGAAGGGTATCATATAGTCGGCCCAGTCCGACTTTACTACTTTCCTTATGGGTTATCATTAAAGAAATTTTGCACTGCAAGAAAAATATGATAATCGCTTGGTACCAAGTTCGGACTGTATGGCGGATGCATTAAAACTTCCCAAAATGCGAAATGTCACTTTTCCAACGAACATAAATCTGAAATTGTTTGACCGATATTTTACGAGAAATCTATCAGTACAGCTATCTGCCGGAAAGAGAATGGATTTATTTTTCCCCAAACTAATATTAAAAGTGGTATAGGGTATCATAATCAAACCCGTCCGACTTTGGTTTTTCATACTGGTTTCAACGTAGGTACACCTTTTGATATAAACTCTCGTTAATTTTCGGTATATTAACGTTCCAAGCCGAAATTTTCTCTACGTAATATGGTGCTCCTTTTTCATTGAGGATAATAATTCTCCAAGATCCATGTTTTTGCATAGAGTCTCAACTGATTATTGGTACGTGCAACTTAACGACGTTTTTACTTATTATAAATATTTTGCAAGAGCTAGTTGATGCCTCGTGCATTTTTTCAGGTTTCTAAATCTATCCCCTTCATATACTTTATCTTTATGACGAATTTCCATAAGATATGTTCCATGTAATTCCATTTGTGATACGGCACTAAATTTCAGATTTCTATCTCATCAAGTTTCCCTTTGTTTATAATATTAGAATGCATTTCCATGAACCCAGCATTAGTCCACCCATAGTCAGCAACACCAATATCAGACCCTAATGTCGGTCAGACCCTAATGAGACAATTGTGAACAATTTGGGCGGACATTGCTTATACACCAACAAATATTCGTCTTTAAACTGAACTTCTTATATACCCTTTTCATAAAAACCATCCTCATTTATTAAAAACAAAATAACACATTTTTTATTTCTTATCGGATTTTATTTCCACAATAATTAATTTTAATTAATTATTTCGCTTAACGACCAAATTTCTTTTTAATTGTTTCTTATTGTTATAACAATTATCATATAATTTAATAATTAATGATAAAAACAAAAATTTGTCCTCTTACGACAATGACGCTTTCTAAGCATAATTCGTTTTATTGCCTACTGTTCATTAAGGTCCTTTCATAAATATGCGGGAAATATGTTATATGGGGTTGACCATTCCCTAAAAAGTCACAAACACACACGTGTATACTCCCACACAGACACGCACACTCAAACACACATACAACTATATATTCTTATAAGCCAATGTGACCAATATTGTGTGATGATGGCGAATGAATATAGGCCCTAATATTTAATGAGTGCGACAAAGGAAAGCAACAAAAAATAATCACCAACCTCGAAATTATGTATGTACGGATGTAATATGTGACTGGTGGTAGGTGGTGGCGATACTCTATCATGGCCTGTTGTTTGTTACGAGGGTAGGGGAAAAATGAAAATGTAAGCAAAAATAATGGCCAAAACATGGAATAAGCAAAAATTTTGTAATGATATCGAAAATTGCACGCGAGTACAACAACAGCAACAAAAGCTAGCCATTGTCTTTTTATCATCCAACATCATCACCAACGTCGTTGTCGACGTCGTAGTGGTGGTCATATGCCCTAGTCTTTGGTTATGTGGGTGGGTCAGGACATTGGTATGAGTCTGACCAAGGCCTCCAAAAATTTACAATGACGACAGCAAATTTCCATTACCCTCGAATCGTGGCATGGTATTGTGTCCATTGTTGTGAATTCATATTCTGTTCGAAAGGTCCTTTACAAATTC
Source organism: Musca vetustissima (assembly GCF_032173495.1). Lineage (NCBI taxonomy): Eukaryota > Metazoa > Arthropoda > Insecta > Diptera > Muscidae > Musca > Musca vetustissima. The sequence continues at coordinate 16,247 of NW_026888554.1, forward strand.
ACGGTCGATGGTGTTTTTGTTTTGTGTATTGTTTGTGTGTTTATAGGGGTAGGGGACTCGGGTGTGGGAAGTGTGTGGAAGTGTGAATATAGACAATATAGACTTTGGCCACCAGTTACTTTTATGGTCAATAACTTAAATTAATATGGCCACGGTTATTGGTCATTTTTGAAGTTTTTCTTTTTGTGTTGATGGATATTTCGAAAAAGAGACGAAGAAGAAGAAAAAAAAATAATTATGATTTTATGGCTAGAAATTTATGAAGTGAAAGTTACACATGCGGAAATGAAGTGTTGTGCCATAATAATCAAAAGAATTCGCTAAATGTGTGAATTTTATTTTACTTTTAGATTTTATGTTGAATGTATGGGCAGATGTCATTTACAAAACTGACAGGGCTATAAAATATATTAAATAAAAAATAAAAAATGGAGGTAATTTTGAGGTTTTTGGGTCAATTTTATAAACGAAAGATATAATTATAGTGTAGTGTAAAAAAAGATAATCTCACTCCACCTCTAAAAGGAGCAGAATTTAAAGTCGAACCGTGTACCCTTTAAAATGACGTAGATTTTAAAATAAATAAAGACGATGCGGATTTTTTATGTGGACTATGCCGCAGTAAATTGCAGCCAGAAGGAAACTACGGACACTTGGATTGGAAAATTGGACTAGAATCCTGAATATACCGAAAATGATGGGTGACCTTTGCATAGGATCTATGTTTATACCCTTCACCACACTGTGGTACAGGGTATTATGTCTTTGTGCATATGTTTGTAACAGGCAAAAGAAAACGAGATAGACACATGGTTCCTTTTGAGAATATGCATAGAATCACTTTCTGAGTCGATTTATGCATGTCCGTCCGTCTGTCCGTCCGTCCGTCTGTCCGTCTGTAGATGTTAAATTGTAAACAAAGTACAGGTCGCATTTATGATCCGACTTGGATGAAATTTGGCACAAGTCACTTATTTGGCCCAAGGACGAACCCTCTTGAAATTGGGAAAAATCGGTTCAGATTTAGATATAGCTCCCGTATATATTTTCGTCCGATTTAATGTATACGGTCCCTATATATCTTTCGATTTGCACGAAATTTGGCACAGCGTAATGAATAAGGCCTAGAATGATGTGTGTAAAATTCCATAAAAATCGGTTCAGATTTAGATATAGCTCCCATATATATTTTCGTCCGATTTAAGGTAAATGGGGCACCAAAGTCCCTCCATATCTTTCGATTTGCATGAAATTTGGCATAGAGTACTGAATTAGGTGCAGAACGATGTGTGCCAAGTTTCGAGAAAATCGGTTCAGATTTAGTTATAGCTCCCATATATAGGTTCGTCCGATTTAATGTAAATGGGGCACCAAAGTCCCTCCATATCTTTCGATTTGCATGAAATTTGGCATATAGTGTACTGAATTAGGTGCAGAACGATGTGTGCCAAGTTTCGAGAAAATCGGCTCAGATTTAGATATAGCTCCCATATATAGTTTTTTCCCATTCTATGTAAATGGTGCACCAATGTTCCTATATACCTTTCGATTTGCATGAAATTTGGCACAACGTACTGAATTAGGTCCAGAATGATGTGTGCCAAGTTTCGAGAAAATCGGTTCAGATTTAGATATAGCTCCCATATATAGTTTTTTCCGATTCTATGTAAATTTTGCACCAAAGTTCCTATATACTTTTCGATTTGCATGAAATTTGGCACAGCGTACTGAATTAAGTCTTGAATGATGTGTGCTAAGTTTCGGAAAAATTGGTTCTGGTTTTACATAAATGGTGCACCAGCCTTCTAATGTTTGTCCGATTAACACGATTTTTTGCACAACGTATCAAGTTGGAATTTGAATAACGTTATTGCGTAATGTTGAAATGTCATAGCTTTCATATGTATTTTGAATGGATGTTTAAATGAAATTAAAATTTTAACAGTGCGGCGAGCGAATAGCATGTATTTATTTTGCTATAAGTCGTTTTTCATAAATTTGTCCCATGGTACGAAGTCGACTTTAAATCTGCTCGAATGAAAATTAATTTATCATAGGTTGCAGAAATACTTGCGTATGTTCCTTGGAGGGGATACATATGTACAATATACCCAAAGTGGTGAAGGGTATCATATAGTCGGCCCAGCCCGACTTTACTGCTTTCCTTACTGGTTAAACATGGAATTATGTTGAAAAGAGTCTGTGAAGATGTTGTTTACCCAGCAAGGTATCAGAAAGCAAATTGGAGAGAAAATGCACCTAGGACCAAAATACATATAAAAGGGCTCGTACTTTATACAATATTTATAATTTTTGGTGGGAAGATTTTGTACCCAATAAAAATTCGATGTATAAAATTGCAACTAATTCAGTTGAAGAAGACTCGAAACCAATATTGAAAAATATTGTTAAAAATCCATGTCTTTACTTATTATACCCATCACCACACTGTGGTACAGGGCATTATGTCTTTGTGAATATGTTTGTAACAAGGAAAAATAATCAAGATAGACCCATTATTCCTTTTGAGAATATGCATAGAATTACTTTCTGAGTCGATTTATGCATGTCCGCCTGTCCATGTTAAATTGTAAACAATGTACAGGCCGCATTTATGATTCGAATTGGACGAAATTTGGCATAGCACACTTGTTTGGCCCAAGGACGAACCCTATTGAAATTGGGGAAAATCGGTTCAGATTTAGATATAGCTCCCATATATATCTTCGCCCGATTTAAGGAAAAATGTGTACCAAAGTCCCCATTTATCTTTCGATTTGTACTAAATATGGCTAGTGTACTGAATTAAGTATAGAATGATGTGTGCAAAGTTTTCTTCGTCCGATTTAAGGTAATTGGGTACCAAAAACCCTATTTATCTTTCGATTTGCACGAAATTTGGTACAGCGTGATGAATAAAGTATAGAATGATGTGTGTTAAATTTCGTGCAAATCGGTTCAGTTTTAGATATAGCTCCCAAACACATCTTCGTTCGATATAAGGTAAATTGTGTACCAAAGTCCCAATATATCTTTCGATTTGCACGATATTTGGCAAAGCTTACTGAATTAAGTATAGAATGATGGGTGCAAAGTTTCGTGAAAATCGGTTCAGATTTAGATATAGCTCCCATATATATCTTCGTCCGATTTAAGGTAAATGGTGAACCAAAGTCCCTAAATATCTTTCGATTTGCACGAAATTTGTCATAGCGTACTGAACTAAATCTAGAATGACGTGTGCTAAGTTTCGTGAAAATCAGTTTAGATTTAGATGTAGTTTCCATATATATTTTCGTCCGATTTTATGTAATTGGTTGCACCAAAGTCCCTATATATCTTTCGATTTTCACGAATTTTGGTATAGGGTACTGAATTAAGCCTAGAATGATTTTGCTAAGCTTCGTGAAAAAATCCATAGCTAGGCCGATTGACACAACGTACTGAGATAATATAAATTAGTCTCTGGCAAGTTTTCCTGAAATCGGTTCAGATATAGACATATAACAAATGTAGAATATACCCAAAGTGGTGAAGGTTATCATTAGTCGGCCCAGTATGACTTTACTACTTTCCCTACTGGTTTTTATTTGGAAAAATATATTTAAAACTAAAAATTGGGCAAATATTTCTTGTTGAAAAAATATTTTTAAAAAATATTGAAGAAACTATTCAGTGAAGCAGTATAGTCGGACGGGGCCGACTATACTATACCCTACACAACTACCACTGAAGTCTAACTTTCTGTGGACCTATATTAAGAGCCTTGACAATATTTTTCGAAATTTGCCCTCTTTTGGCCGATTAGAGTCAACATTTCATATTTCTTACTGTGACATCTTATTCGAATCATATGTTCCCAGATTGATCATTTGAATTAAAAGATTCAAATGCTCTTATTTTGCACACAAAAGTTTTGGTTCATTTGACCCACTAAATATTGACCAATCATTATAAAGGCAGTTATTCTCAATAGTAGGCCAGATCCCCATGTAAATTTTTATACCCTACACAACTATGTTGTCAGGGTATTATAGCTTTGTGCAGCCCCAAAAGTTTGTAACGCCGCGAAATATTGGTCCTAGACCCACCTTTAAGTATACCGATCGTCATATCTCGACTAGCTGAGTCGATCTAGACATGTGTGTCCGTCCGTCCGTCCGTCCGTCCGTCTGTCCATTATAATTTGTAAACACGATACAGGCCACAGTTATGGACCAATCTTCACGAAATTTTGCATGTAGGATGGGTTCTGGCCAATGAAGACCCCTATTGTTTTTGGGAAAGATCGGTTAATATTTAGGGGATGAAATGGACCAAATACTAAATTTCTGTCGGTTTTTCTGGTCGCTCCAGAGGCCGCAATAATGGCTCAAACATCTTGAAATTTTGCATGGAGAAGGGGATCAGGCCAAAGAATAAACATGCATGTTTTGATAAAGATCGGTCAATATTTAGCGGGTCAAATGGACCCTGACTTTTGTGTGAAAAATGACAAAATTTGTATTCTATAGCGTATATATTTGTCACTGATGGACATAGACCCGAGAAGTTGATTTTATATCCAAGAGGAGTGGTTGACCTTTAAATTAATACCAATTATATAGTTGTATGTGCTCGGATGTGGGAGTTACACCCAAATATTTACAGGTATCTTCGTATACGTATATTATTGAGTAACCCATTACCATACTGGAGGGCGGAAATATAGCGCTGATCGCTTTGAAATGTACCATGAGGTTTCAGTTATGGTCAAGGACAACGCCTATAATTTTCGATGATGATCAGATAATAATTTTGGAATGAAGTGGACCGAAAACTTAATTTTTTGTGTTATTTTCGAGTCGATCTATAGACCACAAATGAAAGTCGAAGGAATCTGGAATCTGGACAATAGCTGTACTGAATACTCTAAATATTCGGAAAATATGTCACTGTGAGGTGCTGTTTACTTCTAATCGGGCAAGAGGGGGAAAATATCACGAAATATTGCCCAGGCTCGGAATAAACATCCGCAAAAAATTTGAGTTCCGTGGTAGTTGTGTAGGGTATCGTATGGTCGGCCCCGTCCGACTATACTGCTCCGCTCACTGGTTTAATGTTCAATTTATAATTATGGCTCCTAGACAGCCTAGAACCCATGAGAAAAATAAACTTTTTGGCTAATTTTACCTCCAGATCACTATAGAAATCAAAATGTGTCTTTTGAATTGGAAATTCTTGAAAGATTACGATATGTAGAAATTCGTGCAAATCGGAAGAAATATAGGAACTTTGGTGCACCATTTACATAAAATCGGATAAAAATATATAGGGGAGCTATATCTATATCTGAACCGAATTTCACGAAACTTATTCTGGACTTAATTTAGTACCCTTTGCCAAATTTCGTGCAGATTGAGAGATATGCAGGGACTTTGGTGTCCCATTTACCTTTAATCGGACGAAAATATATATGGGAGCTATATATAAATCTGATCCGATTTTCTCGACACTTAGTGTACTGAATTGTGTCTAAAATGACGTGTAATTTTAGACACAATTCAGTACATTATGCAAAATTTCGAGTAAATCGAAATATATATAGAGACTTTGGTGCATCATTTACATAAAATCGGCCGAAAATATATATGGGAGCTATATCTGAACCGCTTTTCGCGAAACTTAGCACACATCATGCTGGACCTAATTCAGTACCCTATGCCAAATTTCGTGCAAATCAAAAAAATATATAGAGACTTTGGTGCACCATTTAAATCGGACGAAAATATATATAAGAGCTATATCTAAATCTGAACCGATTTGTCGCAATTTCAATATGGTTCGTCCTTGGGCATTTGGCCCAAGGGTCTATCTCGTTTCCTTTTGCCTGTTACAAACATATATACAAAGACATAATACCTGTACCAGAGAGTGGTAAATGGTATAAAAATCCACGCCTATATTTATCTAAAAAAAAACCATTTTTAAAAAATCTTTTTAACAAAATATTAAAAAAGTCCTCTTTCTTCTTGAAAAAATATTTTTAAAATAGTCCACGCCTACATTTCATATTACAAAATTATTTTTTAAAAATCCATAATTCTTCTTGAAAAAATATTATTAAAAAATTCACGCCTTCAATTCATCTTGAAAAGTTCTTAAATAAAATCATGCCTTAATTTTTTGTTGAAAAAATATCTCCTTTCCTGTAATAGTCGCGTGTCCTATTGTTTGTCAATGACATTGTTTTCCAATAAAGTTCCAATAGAACCCCCCGACACACCTTATTAAATATTTATTATTCAGATCATCTTTAGTGCAAATATTGCTAACTAACTTCGTTTAAATTGTCCCCTTTTATACTTTTAATTAATGTTATTGGTTTAAGTGTAACATTCCATCAAACTTTTTCTTGTCAGTTTCTCAATTTACACCATTTATTAATTACGCACCAGGTACAACAATGTAATGCTGTTGTTCGGAAAGCAACAACATTGTCGGTGTGGGAGTGCATTGGCATCGCGGGAATAAATAATCCCCCGTACATCATTTCTGTCGACAGAGAATCTGTTCTAAAAGAATATTTCTTCACAGCAGAAGCAGCAGTCAGCTTTCAGCCTCTGTGCTCGTTTTAAATGAAGGGTGTGTGCTGACTGTGATTAATTAGAAAACTTTTATAAATCGTTTTATAAAGGATGAGCCATAAAAATGATTTACCCCTTACAGTGGCGTAAAGGAATGTTTTCAGTAACAAGGGTTTCCATCTAACTAACTTATTTTATTTTAATTTTTTTTTGTTTATACTACTATCTCCGAACAGACATTCAGACAAACTCATACTCCCATACCCAGTGAAAAAGAAAAAAATATTATACCAGCATTCCGGGCGCTCACAACAAACAATTGAATAATAAATTGCAAAACACACTATAATTTCATCTCTCTTTAATTAACTGTTTTTTGAAAGCCAAAAGACAGAACGCAGAACACAGGGAACAGGTGAAATTCAACAGTGAAAATTAATGAGTTGTGGCATTTTGTTCATCTAAAATAACAAGACCTGAAGACAATGAAGGTAATGTGGGAACTGAAACATAAGGAGAAATATTAAACTTCCTCTCACCTGGTTGCGCACCGCCCGCAAACGACATATAATTCATAATTAAAAAGTGTGTTTGTCTAATTTTGTTTGGTATTTCATTTGCACAAAGGTTGTAGAAAAGTTTGCTTTTTTGGCAGGATATACATACATATAGTAGATAGAAATTGTGTGTGTGTGTTATACACCAGGTGATGCCCCAAAACACTTTTCAACCACACACACACATAACGACTCAAACAGACGTACGCATTTATTTACACATAGCAACCACAGGATCAGAGTGAAAATCTCATTAAAAACACACAGCCACACAATACCGCAAACAAAAGGCGATAACGTTTATCCGGTGGAACAGCAAACAATCAACTAGACAAACAGCTATATGTATGTATGGGAATCTGCATATCAACATACGAGGTTGGTTTATTTGTTGTTGTGAGGTTTCTATACATTCATTCATTCATATACATAGACCATTTTTATTGAAGTCCTTATCATGATACACACAAGGTGAAATGAGTGTATATTCATCTGAGACCCCATTTATGTTTAATCAGAAATTTTATTCTGATTATGCCGATTTAGCCATGTCCGTCTGTCTGATCAAATAACGATACTGCGCGCAATATTTAACACAGAGCTTTGAAAATTTGCACATACACTGCTACTGCGGTATGGGATATATCAGATCTTTTGGGTATATTGGGTTCTCCCTGGGTAGAAAATTTTGCTACTAAAAAGTGTCAATAATGGTCTACTTTTTAGGATAGTCCAAGTTTTACAACCGAATTCCTTCTAATTGGATATTTTGAATTCTCATTGGGTAAAAAATCTCGTTAACAAAAATGATCAATAGGACATGCTTCGGAGTAGCCTCTTGGGGCACGTTTTTCAACAGAAATGGACTCAATTTTACATTTTTAATTCGCATTGAGAAGATAATCTTCCTACCAAGAATTTTTAATATTGGGCAATGTATCTGGGTAACCCCCAGCGAGCGGTACCCCTCATTATTCGGCATTTGGGGGACGCCGAGCAAATTTTTAACAGAATTGACTCTTATTAAATCTTCCCACTCACTTCATTATTTGTATTTTGAAGGTTATAACAGATTGAGAGGTTTTGGAGGCTGGCATATATGCAGATAATTATCAATCTAGGTCAAGGTTTGCACTTAGCCTATATAAAAGTAAAGCCCTATTTTCAATTTTTTTTAAGTTTTAGCAGCATTCTCTGGGTTCTTTTTTGGTAGTACTTATTTTTGCGGACAATTTTCTACATAGATCTATGTTTTTTGATGAACCTCATCAATTGACATAACGCCCGTAAAAAGTCTGACGCGACCACAGTCACCATATGAAGTATCCGTCCTACTTTTAAGAACATTTTAATACGCTCAGGGTATAAAATGTTTTGACGGGCTTGGCTTTTTTACTTTTTTTACAGTTGTTACCGAAAAAAATCAGTAAAAAATAAAAATGCCAAGGAAGATGCTAGGTGCTACATCACTTGGTGCTAAACGAGTTTAAAAATGCTAAATCTATCACTAAATGTGCTAAATTGGCAACACGTATACCATGGTAAATTAATAACAAAAGAAAACGAAGTGCAAAACCACGGACACGTAGGCTAGAAAATTTGGCATACCGAGAATGAGGCGAGTTGTTTGTATGGATCCTATGTATATTGAAAATATACTGTAAATAATTTGTTTACCCACCATGGACCCGGAATGATATAGTCACATCGATTGAAAAACATGAAAATCTCAAAATGACGAAAATTAAGAGACACCATTATATGGGTACTTATACAAGTTCCGATCCATTATGATCCTTCGTCCTCGTGGGAATCTCTAAAATACTCGTGAGTCGATATTAGTAGTTTTTATTATTACACCAGTAAGGAAAGTTCGAAAGTCGATCCAGTCCTAGGCCTACGACATGAAAATTTCATTTTCGTCGGGCAGACGAAGGCCTTTTGTGTACCCTTTGTATAAACTCTAACAAAAATATGTACCAAAATATATAAATCTGCATGGATTTGAAGCCACTTTAACACATGCCATTCGGTTTGCTGCAGCTGATCGAGCTGTCTAAAATTACTGCTGCGCATGAAATCGGACGAATATATATTATTATTATATATATATATATATTTTCAGAAGAAAATGTGTATATCGAAATCTGAATCCATTTACACGTTCATTGTGGGCTCAATTAGCTGCACTGCACTGAACCGAATTCTATTAAACTAACCATTATTTTTTCTATACTCAATTAAATATGTTATTCAATTTTATAAAATCGTATGAACAAATATATATATATATATATATATATATAAATCGGAAAAATCGGAACTGATTTAATATAATATGTTTTGCAAAGTTTGATTTAAATCGGATAGTCTGTTCGAATGATATCCGATTTAAACCCCCCCTATTTTTTTTGGGGGGGGGGGGGGGGCTGTACCAGAAGGAGTGGACTATCTTTGATCTAGTATATTAAAAATCACGATGAGCTAAGTTTAGATGAAGTTTGTATATCCCATCGTTTCTTATACGATTTACAAAGTTTCAAAATTTTGACCCTTTTTTGGTTGGAATCGTATAATCTGTTCACATTATATTGTAATATGCACTGCAGGACAATTTTGAACATTTCATTGAGGAGGTATCTGAGTGGACCGATTTTCCCCATCTTCGAACTTCAGTTCGATATATATATATATATATATATCGATGTACAATGTTTGGATAAAATCGGGAATATAGTTCACTTTATATTTGATAAGCCAAAGCCAATGTTGTTCATAGAAACTGTAAACACACAGAAGAAAAGATAAAGCATTGTGCACCCTGACAGAACGAGATCTCATACACATGATCAAACTAGTGCCTTTTGACCGATCAAACGTGGAGTTAATAGGTCATACAAACTCGGATGATTGTTTGAATTTTTTGAATGTATCTCAACAGGAGTGGAAAAAGTTATTTTATAATTAATTTGAGTCTTGATTTTATGCCCGAATTATATATAGAAATAGTTCCTCGTCACTCTTTTATTATATCGTTTTCTAAGAGGGCGGTGAAATAAAATACAGTCATATATTCCTATAGAAAAAAAATCATTTAATAAATCGTTTATTTTAAAAGTAGTGTAGGTCCATTTTAGGTTCTTGGTTTTCTATAAAAAATTATAAAACAAAATATATGATTTATTATATCATGTTGTACAAAGTTACAAACAGAATTATTACCACATAACAGTATGTTTGAAAAAAAAATCAAACCCAATCTTTAAATATTTCAATAAAAGAAAAAATGATTAAACCACTTTCAAAATAAGCTGCACAAATAAATAACTTGATATCGTATCATTCTTTTCTAGACGACATTCACAAATGCAATTTTATAAAATTATGTATCTTTTTTACTTTTCAACATGTATCTTACATAGAGCAAAACCCACGAGGTTTAGTCTGTTAGTCCCTTTTTTATGCTGAAATGTTGAAAATTCGCTATTTCATTTGAATATTCCCTACTATAGATGTTCATGGACATGATTTTTAATAACAAAATTTCAATACTTCTTGCTCAAACCTCGTACATAATATGTTGAAACCAAAGTACGAGTATTAATTACACAAAAAACTCTTAGATTACAATATTCACTTCCATCCAGAATAGGGATTATGTGTTTTTTTTTTCACTTCACTTTTGATGGAAGCAACAATGTTCGCACACAAATATATTTATAATGACAAGGTGTATTAAGGTGAAACGTGGGGGCAAAGTTGATTTGACAAGTGTTTTACTGACATACTAACATCTACTTGGAACACCAAATGATTTTGTACGAATTGTGGTTGGGTTATGAAATAAGTAATGCGTATTAAATAGATGGAATGAATTGAAAACACCCAATTTTCATAAACGGTAAATTTGGAATAACTAAGCAATGCTATTTGTGGATTTTTTTTTTAATTAATTTTTTTTCAACAAAGTCATTTTGTAGGAGAAACTTTTTTCCCAACTATATGTAGTGTTAAATAATGGATTTCTCAAGCGAAAGAAGTCACCATTCCCCATAACCCTATACACTTCATAATATTCGATATTACTGAAAGGAACAATCATCTCGTATTCTCATTTCAACACGGAAACAATATCGTGTACACACAAATATTACCGGATGTTTTTGGGGGTACTCAACGTACAGTAAGTCGAAGCAGCAGCACCAGGCTGGCAAGCACATCATTCATTCATCCAACCAGCCAGCCAGCCATGCACCACCACTGCAGGATATCACAGTCATTACACAAACATGCAGAAAAAAAACACACACACGTACAAACAACCAAACAAGAGAACACTCCACACTGTAATCAAATGCATGAGAAGGAACCAGGGGGAAGTGTACCCCAAATACGATGATTTCAGTGTGAGATTTCATTTTTACCGGAAGTCGTCATACTATTTTTCAAGTATTAGCAAAAGAGTCCTTTACAGTAATAATGATGGGTGTGTTGGTGGTGGAGGTTAAGAATTGAGAAAGCGAGAAAAAACTTTTGGAATTTAAGTTTAAGTATTTGCAATGCTTATCATGTTTAAATCGTTGTACCTTTCGTGAGAATGACAGTTTGTTAATTGGTATAATTAAAAATTCCCTTTGCTATACGAAGATATGAATAATGATTATATGCTACACAACAAAGAATATTATAACTGTATGGGGTTCCAAGTTTTGTAACACCACGTTATATTGGATTAATAATTTAAGTCAAAATATTTAATATATATGATGTTTGAGCGACCAACATTGGGCGGGTCAAATATACCACGAATTTGAATGCCTTGATACCAAAAATTTTCAATGTTGGTCTAATAGCGTAGCCTCCATATAGCGATACTCTTAATAAATGGTAAAAGGTGGTGGTGACCGACTTCATGTTAATTGCGCTGCAAATAATCAACGGGTGTCCAATTGATATTTGCTTTAAATCGTAAACAAACGACTCTATAACTGTCCAAATAAAAATATGTAGTGTAGGTTGCAGAATGACATGTTTATAGATTGATCTAAGTCGGTTTACATTTAGATAAGAATCACATATTTAATTTCAACTAATTTCATGTGAATGGTCCCTCAAAAATTCGACGTCTCTTTGGATGTATTCAACAGATACATCCTAACAGGGTATCATAAAGTCGGCCGCGTTCGACTTTACTACTTTCCTTACTGGTTCGATATGTTATCTTCCACTTGATCTTTCCATCGAATTCGTGGCCTACACCATCTGTGTTAACTATCAGTTCTCTCGATTTTATATGCCTTTTAGGCTGGGTCATATTCATTCGCACAACTTGACCCAGCCACTGTAGTCGTTGCAGCTCGATACGTCTGATGCATATATAGTATAACTAGTGGTTCGACTTTACTACTTTCATTCGAGGCCAATATTTACCGTCAACACCGATCGTCCTTAGATATTTCGGATAATTTTTCTCTCAAACATTCCAAGATCCAAGATGGCTTTGTTCCTAAATTCCTTACTCAGTGTTTAGTAGCTTAATCAACATTAGTCTTCTCCGAATTTTAGGACTGATGTCACAAGTTTTATTTATGTCGGTACCGAGGTATATAAAATCTTTGACTACCTCAAAGCTGTAGTTTTCAAGTTCCACAGCTTGGTCTTTTTGCCATCTACTGTCATACCCACATTGGCAGACTCCTTTTAAATTTGTTCAAAGGTGGCCGTTGCCGTTCGCAATATTCAACCCATTATGTCGATATCAGCATTTCTTATGACATCAGGATATTAAAAAGGTCACACGACAAACTGTTACCTTGCCTGAATCCTCCTTCGGTATTAAATGGCTCTGAGAGGTCCAGAGTGAAAATTTTGTTCTTTGATGGATTTGCAACATCATTGACCATAGGCTTCTGTCATTCACACAGCACACTGGATTGCACTTTATATGCGATGGTTAGCATATATCGGTTTGTCACCTTTTTTTATGCACGGGGCTCAGAATGCTGAGGTTCCAATCATTGGTCTGAATGCTCGTGATCAGAGTCTGACCACCGGTCTTAAATAATTCGGTTTGTAACTCATCGGAAATATAGCGCTGACTGCTTTGAAATTTCCATGAGGTTCCAATTATGGTCAAGGACAATGCCTATAATTTTCGGTAATGATCTGATAATAATTTTAGGATAAAGTGGACCGAAAAAGTAATTTTTTGATTTTTTTTTTTTTTGAATTGATCTATAGGTCACAATTATAAGCCGAACAGAAACAGAACACATCCCACGGTAAAGGCAATCTGTTCGGAAAATATGTCAGTGGAAGGTAGAGGTGCTGTTGACCTCTAATCGGATGCAAATATCACGAATTATTGCCCAGGCCTGGAATAAACATCCGCAGAAAGTTAGAGTTCCGTGGTAGTTGTGTAGGGTATAGTATGGTCGGGCCCGTCCGACTATACTCGGATTTTTTGTTACATTAAGACGGGTGCTAACCGACTTAATGGTTCGAATCGATATTCACTACTAGTATAAATCGAACGTCGAAAACTCTGAACAATGCCTTCCGTCTTTCCTTCCGATTTTTGCATTTGCATCGGGGCAACGGCCATATGTTATTTCTAGGTGCTCGTAAAAATGTCTTTGATCTGTTAATCTTTGTCTTCCGACGGAGCATGGCGGCAATTGAGACTGATATACGGATTATAGCAATTAGCTCATCTACAGGAATGAATCTGGAGACGAGGTCTTTTATTCTTCTATTAACCATAAATACACAGCCAAACTATTGTGTCGTTCAATGACAGCTATAACACAGTCCTTTTCATCGCATTTCCTGTAAGGCAATAATATCGGCTTTGTACTTCTTGAGTACATCCGCGAAAGCGAAAACTGTACCCGTCCTATATAACGTGCGCACATTCTAATTACAGATACACATATCGTGGTCTTTTATACGTTTATATGTTTGTAACAGGCAAAAATAATCGAGATAGACCCATGGTTCCTTTTGAGAATATGCATAGAATCACTTTCTGAGTCGATTTATGCATGTCCGTCCGTCCGTCTGTCCATGTTAAATTGTAAACAAAGTACAGGTCGCATTTATGATCCGAATTGGATGAAATTTGCCACAGCTCATTTGTTTGGCCCAAGGACGAACCCTATTGAAATTGGGACAAATGGGTCCAGATTTAGAGATAGCTCCCATATATATTTTCGTATATCTTTCGATTTGGTACAGCCCCCTGAATTAGGTCTAGAATGGTGTGTGCCAAGTTTCGTGAAAATCGGTTCAGATTTAGATATAGCCCTCATATACAGTTTCACCCGATTTTAGGTAAATGGTGCACCAAAGTCCCTGAAAATCGTTTGATGTACACGAATTTTGGCATAGCGTATTGAATTAAGCCTAGAATGACGTGTGCTAAGTTTCGTGAAATTCGGTTCAGATTTCTGGCTTGGAATTTCCATCTATCAAGAAATTGTTCAGTACTACAATAAAAACAATACGAATATACTCAGATTTTCATGACTTCATTAGAAATCTGGAGAAACAACTTCTAATTTCCCTAAGATGTTCTATAAAACATTTCCAATCAAGTGAATTGGAATTGTGTTTTCAATATTATGATATTTTGAATTTATGGATGAAATCCATCGATATAAAATAAAAGAAGTGAAGTATTTGCGTTTTTATGTAGTTCCCCAGCAGTATTGGTGGGAGACCGTAAAACTTCGATATGCCCCAGTTAGAACGATTGTTATCTGTATTAAATAGCTGATAAAATTTATTGGGTACATTTAGGAGTTCATAAAGGAAAATGGTACCGAAATTCCTTGATATGGGAATGTATGTATGTCGAACGACTTTGCTCTTTCAACTCAATAAACGTAGAACAACCCTGCCATGTATTTATCGATGAAGATGCATGCAATGAAAATCAGGCTGGCAGGCAGACAGACAAAGAAATTAAGGAAGAAATAAAAAAGAACATTACATCCGGTAAAAATGGCCGACATACAGAGACGGAGACATCCAAACATACGTATCATACAAAACAAGTCGAAGTATGTCATTCATGTCTTTTTCCTAGGAATTTCTTGGGTATCCTTCGAGGCATGAGAAGACCCACAAAAACGAAGAAAAAAAAACAGAAGAAAAAAAGAAAAGACAACGTCTGACATTTTCCGGTGATGAACATTGAAGACATGTGGTGGTATGTACATTCTGTCAGGCATCAATCTGGTCGATAACATTTTTGACATGCGTATGTCCGGGACTACGGGGGACGAGGATGGCGAATGGGAGGTGTGCTCCTTTAAATGTGTATGAAAATGAGATTGATTGGCCATGAAAAATAAGCGTTGAAAATATTTTTATTGCATTTCTTAACATTTTGCCATGCCATGTAGTCAATAAAAACGAATAATAGCTGAAGCGTTTTTGTGTTGCCTTCCTGCTTCCGCCCGAAGCCCCATGGTGATTTTTTGATTGTAAGCAATTTGCATGTTAATATGTGGGGGTGGTGGATGAAACAGAAAAACCCAATGGCTTTGCAATCAGAAACCAAAAAAAGAAAAAAACAACCTCTAGCTACGATATTGTCGAAAAAGCAAAACAAAAACCTGACATATACCACATTTGTGGGTCAAAGTTTTTGCCAACTATACTTTTATGGTGCTGTTTTTGTTTTGTTAGGTTTATCTTCCCCTCCCAAAAATAAAGGTGGATTAACAAACTCTGTGATAAAATGGAAAAATGGTGTGTCTCTCTCAACGTATCGTATTAATATTGATAAACTTGAATCTGAACCCAATGAAATCAACGATATAACAGTATAACTCCAACCGCTCTAGTGGGGCAACAGCACTAGGTATCACCAGGTCAGGGCAATAGATTGTGACTTTACGTGTGTGGGTGTGTGTGTGTGTGCGTGCATGTGTCCATGTGTATGTGTCAGTTCGTCCACTTGTAAGGTGAACCGGAATGAAAGATGAAGTTGAATACTTACATTTCCCTAGAGTCCCATAAAAATTCCTTTGCATAACAAATATTTGCATGACTGTGTTGAAGGCCAAACAAGCGTACGTACCAAAGAGCACACACACACACACCCAGTATCCCGTCAACATAACATGGGCAGTACCGAGAGTATCAGCATAACTTTCTTCATACAAATTTAACATGTTGCTGCATAAATATTGTATGAGTAAATGTGAGAATATTTGCTGTGCTTCAATTCCACTTCGTTTTCTTTTTTTTGGTGGTCTTCCATAGATTGGGGTGTATGCGTGTGGGAGTGTGTTTGTAAGTGTGTTAATATCTGGTCTTTGTTTAATAACGACATCAAGTCTTGTCTTTATCAAATTGCCATGTATCGTGGGAGTTTTATATCAGCATGTTATGATTTTTATTAAAGCTTGACCCATTGCTGAGTATTTTTTGTTGTTATTTACTTTAAGGGTATCGAGAATTGGATCATTGTTGGGATTTTTGTTATGACTCGGAAATAGAATATTATAAGGAAGAGAGCGAAGAGAAATCTGCCTAATTCGTCTTTTGAATAAATATAACATTTAGATTTTAATCACAGAAGATTTAAACTACTTTTATACAAATAATAGTTAAGACTAAGCCATCTAACCGGTGTGCTATACATCTCTATTTATTTAAAACTCTGTTCTAACGGTGAATATCCGTAGAAAGAGGATGTGTCTCCAACAAGGGCACATATCATCCCTACACCTATTAAAACACAAGGCTGAATCGATTTCGGCTGAATTTTTCACAGAACCTAACGTAATGTATGTTATTGGAATCCGAAGGGGTCAGCACGTTCCTTTCTTAAAAAGCTTTTTTTCAAAAAAAAAAAAAAAAATAAAAAAAATAAAAAAATAAATAAATAAAAATAAATAAATATTATAAACTTTTCGATTCAAGACGGAAACAGCACTTTCCACTATGAGAAAGCCTTCACAGTTACTGAATATAGTTTTAATGCGTATTAAAGCTGCAAAAAATAAGTGACAATAAACACAGTAATATTAAAAGAGGCCTGGAAACTCACTCACCCTCTAAGACCTAACATACGATTCATGAGTTTATATACGGAAGTTGTAGCATCAATCGAACATGTTTATGTTTGGAAAGCTGAAGAACCGACTACGTCAAAATTTTAAAATAATGCTTCCTAAAAAAACTGTAAAAGTGTATCAATGATATATATAAAAAACGCTAGATTTTGGCATAGAGGAGGGACAAACCAGTAGAGGATCATGATAAGGTAATACGAGGTAAGAAGTTGACAATTTAATAAACAGCTACAAATAGAAATTTGTCATTATTCCCACTGTCACTGAATTTAGGTAACGTTTATAACTTTACGACGTTTATGTAAGAATGTAAGATATTAAAGCTCACCAATTGGTTTTCAGCGTATTTGACAATAAATTTGTCTGAAGACTCAAATAAGATCAAGGAGTAACATCATTTAAAAATTAATACATTAGTGTATATGTCAATCGCATATTATTTCCTACTTGAATATTGATATGTATTCTAAAATTATACGTTGATAACTTTAGGGGATGATAGATACCAAGGAAGGTTCTGATTGGCATTAACATGGCGAAGCCCAGGCTTATCTTGGTCCCTCTTTCATCTCAATAGTGGACACTGACCTCCCCGCGATGTCACCAGGGGTAGATATTTTCATCGCCCGTTGAAATAGTGAGCTGATATGTGCCGCGAGTTCATCCATAAGAACTATAACGAAATTGGTTCATGCGTCGGGTTAGTTGCCCAAACTCGGAAACACATCCAAACCCCCCTAATGTTGACGAACCGAACGTATAAAGGACCACGATCTGCGAATATGCACTTGGAATGTGCGCACGTTGTACAGAACAGGCGCAGTTTTCGCTTTAGCGGATGTACTCAAGAAGTACAAAGCCAATATTATTGCCGTACAGGAAATGCGATGGAAATATGATGATTACGCACTTTATTATAGCTACCATGAAACGAAACATGAATTTGGTTGCGGATTTATGGTTAACAGGAGAATAAAAGACCTCGTCTTCAGATTCACTCCAGTAAATGAGCGAGTTGATATAATCCATATAAAAGAGAAGTTCTTCTACATCAGTCTTATTTGCGCCCATGCTCCAACCGAAGACAAAGATGAACAGACCAAAGACATATTTTACGAGTGCCTAGAAACGGAGATTTAAATGCAAAACTGGAAAGGGAACATATTTTTGGCCCCACCGTCGGAAAATTCAGCCTCCATGAATAATTACCCGACAGCGGCATGAGGATGATTGAAATGGTAGTTAGCAGCACCATATTCAAGCAACTCGATATACACAAGGTCAGCTGGATTTCTCCCGATCAAACAACGAGTAATCAAATCGATCATGTTGTGATCGTGTTTTATACGTTCGATCCAGTGTTTTATACGTTCGATCGATACGCGGAGCGAATATCGATTCGGACCACCACCTTGTAGCAGCCAAGGTTCGCACTCGTCTTAATGTAGCAGCAAAGGTGCGATCTAACACAACACGGGAACTCGACGTCGAAATGCTGCAATCACAACAGGTAGCAGAAGCCTACTCCGCTCAATTTGCTCACCCGCTTGACGAAAGCACAATGGCAAAGAATTGTCTTCTCCCTACAAACTGCAACAAAATCAACACTTGGGTATCAAAGACCATCATCAAGTAATCCGTGGTACGATCAGGAGTGTCGTAATGCTACTGATGCGAAAAACGCAGCGTATAGACCAACCCTGCAGGCAGTAGCAACACGTAATGCGATGGAGAATTTTTGGGAGAAACGGAGGGAGGAGAAACGTATATTCAGAAAAAGAAACAAGAAAAACGTGAGCGTGAGCAAATCGAGATGTACAGGAAACAGAATGCATATGTAGAGGAATAAGTCTCCTTCCCATTGCCTATAAAATGATATCCAGTGTGCTGTGTGAACGACTGAAGCAAATGGTCCATGACATTATTGGACCATACCAATGCCGCTCCAGACCTGGAAATCCACCATGGAGCAGATCATCTTCATTAGAAATTTGTTAATAAACAAAATTATAGTATATAGGTTTTGGAATATCCCCATGTAATTGACGTTCGCTCTTTGATCCGAAGGTGTATTAAAAAAATATTTTTTATGTATATGCTTTCTTCACTTTTGTTTTGAAACCATGAAATGGATACCCCTGTAGGCTCCGTCTAACTTTCGACATTTTCTTATTGGTTTTGAAATGTAATGGATTCCGTAAATATATTTTCATCTCTCCTTCAATTTATTGAAATTGTAAGAAACCGTCTACTAAACGCCTTCTAAATATTGTGTGAAATCCTATCCATGATTTTCATTTTCTAATCCTCAATCTTAGTGGTCATATATCATATGGTGTTTTTAATCTCTTCCTTTCAGCCGTTAAAAGCCAAACAACGATGTGATTACTCAGACAATGTCAACACTAAAAAAAACATAAACAAAACACATAGAAAACTATAACGGGGCGAAAAAAGTTGGATTTGTGTCCTTGTCAACGGTTTCAATTTGTATGTTGTTTGTTTGTTGTAGTGGCATTGTGTCAGTTATTCGGTCATATCAACACATGATGTGTTAAAAGAAACAATGACAACAAAAAGAGATTCATGGCAGTTTGAATGTTTTCATTGACGCCATCACCAACATTGTCAGTGCAAAAGCGCAGTTGTTATTTTTTTTCCAGTGGATTTTCATCTATTGTGTAAAATAAATTTTAAATTACAATTTGTCAAAAAAAGGAAAAAAAGAATGAAAGCAACTTGGACATATATTCAAGATAAACAATAAGAGAAACCATCACGAGTATAACAATGGCCGTTGTAACACAAAAGAGGCCATAAGACCAAAGCGCACACACACTAATACAAATCCACATAAACATCAAATGGAATCAGGACAATTACACGAAACATCACCTGAGAAACCAACAAAGCTCTCTCCCCACCAACCAACCAGGTGCTGTTGGTCCACTTTTGAATCCTTTCAAAGATTTCACATCTTAAAGGAAGAAGAATGAATGAAGAATATTCTCTAGGGTTTAATATTTTTCCGTATGCTTTGGCTTAGTGAATGGAACTTGTAACTCATCTTGGATTCACATCTTTTCTGTGGAATGAGTGTGTCCGTGTGTTTGTGTTTAGTTTTTTTTCCATAATTGAAATGCGCGTTTTTCATTTCGTTTCACTTCCTTTCTGGATTTGTAGAACTGTGTGTTTGGATATTTTGGTCCATAGACGATTCATCTACTCTCTACAACAAAAGAGTTTGTTTTTGTTCGTCGGTAGGTTCGTTCTGTCTTGAGGACACTTTGGCAAAAGAAAAGATTTTCCTATTATTCTTCTTCTCATGGCTATATAGGAATGAATGGTGGGTATATTAATATTGACACAATGTTTGTAACAATACATATATACAAATACAAATTTAAAAATTCCTTAAATAATTTAGATTGAAAATTTATAATGCAAAAGTGCTCAAAAATCTGCAATTCAATTTTACATAGTCTAGAGTTTATTTATTATTTAAAGACTGTCGACTGACAGTCAGATGTCAAGTAAATAGTCGACTTAACAAATATAGCAAATTTTAAAATTTAAATTTTCCCTTCAAGAATGTGCCACTCAATTTCATATTGTGTAGAGCTTAGTTATTATTTAAAGCGACATCTTGTCAGCCACAAGTCCAGTAAATATTTTCGGCTTAAATATCCCCCATCCTTTGTTTTGCAAATTTCTAAAAATAATTCACTTCAAGAATTTTAAAAATTTAAATTGTCTCTCAAAATGGTGCCACACAATTCCGCATTGTGTAGAGCGTATTTATTATTTAAGGTATCACCTAGTCAACCAGTAAATACGAGTAGTCCAGTAAATACTGTCGGCTTAACTATTCTCGGCTATTGTTGTTGAGTTTTTGTATCCTCTTTATTTTATTTCAAGATTAATGTTTTAGTAGTGATGCTGCTGCTGCATTCTGTTTTGTTCTCAATTTCCAGCCTTCTGGCACCGACATTCAAAAGATTAAGAACATTAAGTAGAAGATTTCTTCATAATTACATGTATTTCAGTTGCAATTAAATATAATCGCCATGGTTATTAAACTAAACACAGGATAACAAATCGGACCTTTTTTTCGAATAAGCAAGAAGAAAATACCATTTGAAAAAAATATGTGGTTGTGGAGACCATCACTGAAAATATGGTGATATAGTTCTCTTTTATAGAAGATGTGGATTTTTTAGAATTTTTTTTTTTTTGGAGGGCTATAGCTGGTTTGGATATTTAAAAAACATATTTTTTCTAGGCCTATAGAAGGCGTAGATCTTTTAAAAGTATTTTTTTGATACCTACAGAAGGCGTGGATTTATTAAACATTTTTTTTGTTGCCTACAGAATATTTTTAGAACGCGTGGATCTTATAAAAATATTTTTTTCAATACCTATAGAAGGCGTGGATTTGTTAAAAATATTTTTTCGTTACCTACAGAATATTTGTTTCAATCGATCATTTAACAATGTTTTTAGGGGGCTAATACAGAAGCGCGAATTTTATAAAAATATTTTTTAGGGCCCATGAGAGGCGTAGGTTTTAATTATACCCTTCACAACACTGTGATACCGGGTATTATGTCTTTGTGCATTTGTAACAGGCAAACATAATCGAGATAGGCCCATGGTTCCTTTTGAGAATATGTTGAGTCGATTTAGTCATGTCCGTCAGTCCTTCTGTCTGTCTGTCCGTCCGTCCATGTATTTTGTGAACAAAGTACGGTCGCAATTATGATCCGATTTGGATGAAATTTTGCACAGTTCACTTATTTGGCCCAAGGACGAGCCCTATTGGAGAAAATCGGTTCAGATTTAGATATAGCTCCCATATACAGTTCCGTCCGATTTTATGTAAATGATGCACCAAACTCCCAATATTTGTCCAATTGGGACAACATTTTGCACAGAGTATTGAATTAGGTCCAGACTGATGTATGCGAAATTTTGTTGGAATCGGTTCAGATTTAGATATAGCTCCTATATATATTTTCGTCCGATTTTATGTGAATGAATATATATTTTCGTTCGATGTTATGTAAATGGTGCACCGAAGGGTCTATGTTTGTTCGATTAACACGACATTTGGAAGAGGGTATTAAATTGAATTTAGAGTGATGACAACAAATGGTGTATGCAACGGTTGCTCAATTAGGTCTATATATAGCTCCCATACATTTCATACAATTGGGAAAAATCAGTTCAGATTTAGATATAGCTCCCATATATATTTTCGTCCGATTTAAAGTAAATAGTGTACCAAAGTCCCTATATATCTTTCGATTTGCACGAAATTTGGCATAACGTACTGAATTAAGTCTAGAACAATGTGTGTCAAGTTTCCTGAAAATCCGTTCAGATTTGGATATAGCTCCCATATATTTTTTCGTCCGATTTAAGGTAAATGGTGTACCAAAGTCTATATATATATATATATATATATATCGATCGATTTGCACGAAATTTGGCATAGCGTACTGAATTAAGTCTAGAACGATGTGTGTTAAATTTTGTGAAAATGGGTTCAGATTTAGATATAGCTCCCATATATATTTTCGTCCGATTTTAGGTAAATAGTGCATCAAAGTCCTTTTATATGCTTCGATTTGCACAAAATTTGACTTAGCGTTCTAAATTGAGTATACAATGATGAGTGGTGAGTTTAGGGAAAATCGGTCTAGATTTCGATATAGCTCCCATATATATGCTCATCCGATTTTATGTAAATGATGCACCAACGTCCCTATATATCCTTCGATGTGTGTTAAATTTTGTGGATATCGGTTCAGATTTAGATATATTTCCTATATATATTTTCGTCCGATTTTCGGTAAATAGTACGACAATAAAATTGGTATTAATTTAAAGGTCAACCACTCCTCTTGGGTATAGACAACTTCTCGGGTCTATGTCCTTCGAGAGTAAATATATACGCCATAGAATACAAATTTTGTAATTTTTGAAACAAAAGTCAGGGTCCATTTAACCCGTTAAATATTGACCAATCTTATTCCTTTGCTTATTCCTTGGCCCGATCCCTTTCTCCATGTAAAATTTTCGCGATGTTCGGGTCATATTTGCGGTCTCTGGATCGACTAAAAAACGGCAAAAATTAAGTATTTGGTCCATTTCATCCACTAAATATTAACAGATATTTACCAAAAACAATAGGGGTTTTCATTGGCCAGAACCCATCCTACATGCAAAATTTCGTGAAGATTGGTTCATAACTGTGACCTGTATCGTGTTTACAAATTATAATGGACAGACGGACGGACACACATGTCTAGATCGACTAAGCTAGTCGAGATTTGACGATCGGTATACTTAAAGGTGGGTCTAGGACTAATATTTCGCGGCGTAACAAACTCTTGGAACTACACGAAGCTATAATACTCTGACAACATAGTTGTGTAGGGTACATACATATTATCCTGACTTTTCTTCTCAGAAGATTTCTTTCGAAGAACATATTCTATCTTTTCTGTAGAAAACGGAGTTCAAGATTTTTCTAAAGTATCTTTTATTTAAAGAAACCCTCCGAAATTTTTACTTTCTGTAGAAGACCTCCTAAAGGAATTATTTCTCCAAACTGACATATTCCCTGTCCCAAGCATTACCTGAATATATAGAAGGTTTTAAAGGGATCTTCCGTCTATAGAACTCCTTCAATACTGTACAAAGTTTAAATATTACGTCGGATATAATTCCACTGAATTTCGCCGATTGCATGTATATATACAAATATATTATCGCTATTCAAACTCATTATTTTCAGTTTTATTAATTAACAACTATATCGTGTATCTAATAAATACATCATTAAAAGTTTTAAATATTGAAGCACATACATACCTTTCCAGCAAAATTGCCTGCAGCAAAAAATGCCATTGATATCAGAAAATGAATTGTTTTGTGAATGCTCTGGGAAATATGTCACGCTATCCTTGTACCAATCTGATGAGGGTCATTCGTTGTCATCGTTCAATTGACCATAAATCACCAAAGGGAATGCTAAAATCAGACAAAAAACACAAATATATTATTGTTGTATTCATGTCATTAGAGGTGTGAGAGTGCTTTGCTGTTTCAGTATTTTGTCAAATGAAATTACAGAGTGTGAAATGGAATTATTTATGTGTGTTAGTTGTCGTGGTGTGATAAATTAGACAATTATGTCGGAGCTACAAGTTTCATTAAAAAAAAAAATGCTTGAGGATATGATATTAAAACAGCTGTGCCCAAAATAGGTCCCATGGGCTGTCGGTGTGTGTCAAAACTCTCACACACACAATGATAAAAATAGACACATTTGAAAATGAAAATATTTTCAAAATTGTCATTCATTCCTTTTTGTTTTCATACACTGAACGAAAAAATTAGGACATATTTGGGAAAAATTAGTTCAGAAAAAGTCGAAATATGTGACCAATACAATGGGGATTGGCAAAACAGAAGCAAATCTATCTTTATATAGGAAAATATATCATTAACAAGCATATTTGCATTGAATACAAGATGTTCTTCGGCCTTAAAATTTGAAATACAAGTTTTTACAATTTTTCTCACAGTTTAATAAGAGAGAAACATAAATTTGAAAATTAATTTTTACAATTGTGTATTTGAAACAAATACAATAACAACCATTTGCATGTATTAGTGTGGACAGCCCGGTATTAAAAGCATTTGTTCCAGGATTATAAAAATATATTTGATATAAAAAAATTTGAATTATCGATGGTGATGGAACTTTCATAATTGGTCAGAAAGGGATTAAATGTTTTAAATTTGGACAAAAAATATTGCAACCTAGATCGGCTGCGGCCAAAGAGCTACTGTAGACAATTGAGTGGGTTTAGCTGAGCAGTTTAATCGATGCAACTTGTTTGGGTCCAATACGATCTTTGTTGGACTACAGCCAGCGAGTTTGCTTGCATATCACGTGTATGCAATCAAACTCGCGTAGTACATTTTTTCAGCAGGAGGATTGACAATGAAGAATGACACCTTCAACGGTGTCGCAAATAGTGGTGTATCCAGGGGCACCTGACACCCGCGGTACTTAAAACCTCCGATCAGGCTCGAAACCGAAGTTTGACACACGTCCGGGCTGGTATCCCAAAACAAAAATAAACGATACAAAATACCACTTACCACCTTATGCTTTCACAGCAGTAAGCAGGATCACGGCACGCAGCTAAGGATACGTATTCAAACGCAAAAGTCGACGTTTAGACTTTTCGATTTTTGCCTCTGACTAAAAGGCCGATTTTTAGACTGTAGACTTTTTGATTTTTACCTCTCACTAAAAAGTCGACTTTTCGATTTTGCAAAACTGTTCAAAATTGATTTTCGACTTTTAACAACTAATGAAAAATTAACTTTAAAAATTTAATTTCTTATATGAATTGTTGTCAACAGACAAAATAAAGTTGCGGAATGTGTAATTTTTGAGAACTTTCAGTTTTGTTATAGTAAACCAAGTATTTATGAAGAAAATCGATTTCTTTTAAGATCAAAAGACGACATCGACTTTTAGACGTTTCAATACAAAAAGTCGATTAATCGATTAGTCGAAAGTCGATTTACTTATCCCGACTCGCAGCAACACCACCACTGACGACTGACTGCGCCAAGGGCCCGAAGGACCGCAACGGACAACACAACCAACAAAACTGTCCTCACGGGCAGCCTTCACGACATCCGAAATACTAGTAGACTCATGAAAACCCAGCATGAACAGCAACAAGCTCATCTCCAACCGCCGCACCAACATCCACCGCCACCCAGTGCATTAACCCACCACCACCCGGTGCAACCATCCAAGCACACCTCCAAGGGGTTACGCACAAGAAACACCTCCACTGAGTACAATCCTTCTTCTAAATGATTCACGAGCAAAATTGCTTAAACAACTCCGATCCGGGATATTTGCTAAATCTCTAATGTATTCATAGTAACAGCATTCCGTCAGTATATGCTTCCAGTTTTCAGTCATATAAATCCGTCTGGGACAGGCGTCTTATATTCAGAAACGTATTCTGAGAACCATACCCCGTCAGTAAGAAATCAGTACTTAAGCCGAAGCGAAAGTCTGGCCGGTCACCCTCCATTTGTCACTGTCCGTCCACCTAGTCCTCCATTTATCAACAACACACACCCGAAGGATAGTGCTGTACCGCCTTCGGGAACAATGAGGATGCGTAATGACAGGTTGAGTAAAACTTTTAAATAATCCAGGTTCATATTCCATTCAGATTCTATCCTCCTAAAACACCGCCATTTTTCCATGTGTCTATCCATACTTCCAAATTGAGTTCTTTTAATAAAGGGCATTCATTTTTATACCCTTCACCACACTGTGGTACAGGGTATTATGTCTTTGTGCATATGTTTGTAACAGGCAAAAGGAAACGAGATAGACACATGGTTCCTTTTGAGAATATGCATAGAATCACTTTCTGAGTCGATTTATGCATGTCCGTCCGTCTGTCCGTCCGTCCGTCTGTCCGTCTGTAGATGTTAAATTGTAAACAAATACAGGTCGCATTTATGATCCGATTTGGATGAAATTTGGCACAAGTCACTTATTTGGCCCAAGGACGAACCCTATTGAAATTGGGAAAAATCGGTTCAGATTTAGATATAGCTCCCAGATATATTTTCGTCCGATTTAATGTAAACGGTCCCTATATATCTTTCGATTTGCACGAAATTTGGCACAGCGTAATGAATAAGGCCTAGAATGATGTGTGTAAAATTCCATAAAAATCGGTTCAGATTTAGATATAGCTCCCATATATATTTTCGTCCGATTTAAGGTAAATGGGGCACCAAAGTCCCTCCATATCTTTCGATTTGCATGAAATTTGGCACAGAGTACTGAATTAGGTGCAGAACGATGTGTGCCAAGTTTCGAGAAAATCGGCTCAGATTTAGATATAACTCCCATATATAGTTTTTTTCCGATTCTATGTAAATGGTGCACCAATGTTCCTATATACCTTTCGATTTGCATGAAATTTGGCACAACGTACTGAATTAGGTCCAGAATGATGTTTGCCAAGTTTCGAGAAAATCGGTTCAGATTTAGATATAGCTCCAATATATAGTTTTTTCCGATTCTATGTAAATTTTGCACCAAAGTTCCTATATACCTTTCGATTTGCATGAAATTTGGCACAGCGTACTGAATTAAGTCTTGAATGATGTGTGCTAAGTTTCGGAAAAATTGGTTCTGGTTTTACATAAATGGTGCACCAACCTTCTAATGTTTGTCCGATTAACACGATTTTTTGCACAACGTATCAAGTTGGAATTTGAATAACGTTATTGCGTAATGTTGAAATGTCATAGCTTTCATATGTATTTTGAATGGATGTTTAAATGAAATTAAAATTTTAACAGTGCGGCGAGCGAATAGCATGTATTTATTTTGCTATAAGTCGTTTTTCATAAATTTGTCCCATGGTACGAAGTCGACTTTAAATCTGCTCGAATGAAAATTAATTTATCATAGGTTGCAGAAATACTTGCGTATTTTCCTTGGAGGGGATACATATGTACAATATACCCAAAGTGGTGAAGGGTATCATATAGTCGGCCCAGCCCGACTTTACTGCTTTCCTTACTGGTTTTTGTATGACGAAGCTAATGACAATAATTCGAAAGTAGTGTGTCCTATTTTGGGAAGGGTATTTGTCCAGGAGGTATATAACGGACGATTGTTACTCGGAAATTTTACTCTTAGCTACCAGAAAATCTGAGGGATTGGATAATTCCATAAAACTGTACCAATCAGCTCTACCATGGTTCAGGAAATTACGTCGTTTAGAGGTTATGAAATCGAGTGGTGTATAGAGGAAGGTGGCCTGAACCGAGGGTAATGGGGTTTTCAGGTTATTAGACCAGGCGTAATATCCTATAATTCTCCTAGGACATTATCATTCTCATAATTCTCCTGAGACATTCTCCTGCACTCTCCGCGTAATTGCTTAGGAAGGAAGTCAGATCTAATGATGGACATTGAAATACACTAATACCAGAAAGTTATTATCCTTCAAAAGTGAGCTTATGCCGGGTAAATCACGCAAATTAGACATATTCAGAAAGTGGTATAGGTCCTTAATTTACAGAATGGGCAGTGCAAGCTGTATGTGATAGTCTGATTCGTTTCTTGGGCCACGCCGATTCCGATTCATAAGTATATATTTTCCCCGGATTATATTTCGGTCTCCATCGCAGATAAACTGCAAAAATAATGCATTTCTTACCGTTGTATAGCGACATGCTCTGTTAGGTGCTGCGTTTACTGTAGAGAATTATACAGAGGTGCATCATTTTCCGACGACAAATACGTCAAAAATTCGAGGACACACTGGGAAAAATAAAGTCGAAGATGTCAAAGTTTTTGAAGGGGTTATATCATGAACTGAGACCCAAAAGAGCGCCGCCAGGTTAGGTCAACATCTCATTTACAAAGGCAGCGAGTATAACAAGGTCGTTGCCAATTGGTCGTAAGGTAATTATTCAATATAAAACCAAGATTGGGAAGGAATCGGAATCGACTTTTTTTTTGGCATGATAACTATAATACTAATCCATACTTAATTGCGCTCGAAGTTTGAACAAAAACAACAAATAAAGTATGGAGTAGCTACAATTTCCCCAGGCGATATTTCTGCACAAACCTCATATACATGTATGATAATGAATATGCATGATCGACCCCATCATATTACATTCTCGTTGGTCAAGACTTTATTCAGTATTTAACTTTATTCTATTCTCATTCACAACTTTTGTCAAAGTTCATTGTATCCCCTTTAGGGAAAACAACAACTTAGATTAGCACAATACTCCAAAGAAAAGGTTAATTAGATGTTGGACTCCTTATTGACCTCATACTCCTTTGGTTTTTCTTGATAATTAACCACAATTTCCCCAATGACCTACGAACACAGATACACATATTTGCACCAGTGGTTGGTGACCGACAATATTCATTTAGGGCATTGTGTATTTAGGACAGTATTCTTTGTTTACATTTTAGCTTTGTGTGAAACTGAGATTTTTAAAGGCAAAACCAAAGATGAATTTAAAATAGAATGTAAGCAAACAAAACAACAAATGCAAAATGTGAGAAATTAAAAAGCTTTTAATGGGTCCATTTTAACAAAAAATATTCTTCCAAAACAAGAAAAAACTGCATAATTTTTATGGTTAGAATTTTGCTCAAACATGATAGGTATTTATATTCAAATTTTACTGCCACAAATATTGTATTTCTATGCAAATAAATAATTTAGGAAATTTTTTGTAAATTGTAATATTGCAATTGTGGTTGTAAGCGAACATTTAATGTCTGTCCATTAACATGCCACAGTTTTTGTTTTTTTGGTTCAGAGACAAACAATGGTCATTTAAATGTGTTTTTAAATCCTTTGTCAGAATGGGTTGGTTATATCATATTGTAAAATGCTGTACAAAAATCTTGTTTTGCTGGTTATTTTCCTTTTTTATGTCAGCGTAAAGTGGACAATGGGTTAGTAGCAGGAAAAATGGAAAAGAAAAAAAAAACGAAAAAGAAACCACTACCACAGTTGTGTTTGTATTTTCTTGTTTTCTGATTCTTCTTCAGAACTTGCTCACAACATTGAAAATGTAATTTTTGCTTATGGCACATTGCTACAATCTTTGATCACCAGTGCGAATTTAGCCCAACAAAGCCGAAGAACCACAGAATTCTTAGCTACAACAAGAGCCATCGCACCGCACCGCACCACATCACAAACAACAAAGCACCGAATATCCTTGTTAGATAAACAGAATAACAACACAATAACACCACCGCCACCACTCTCGACCAGCAGAATCAAAACACAGCACTGCCTGGGAACTGTGTCATCAACTGTAAGCAGATATGAGAAGAATAGCAGACACAGCAGGCCAGCCATTAACAACAGTAGCAACGACAAACAATAACAGCAAAAAAACGGCGACAACTAGCAAAAGACAACCTACGGGTATCCATCCAATCTAGAACAGAAATTCATAACTATTTCATGATTTTCGAAACCATATACGGGACAAAAGTGTGTGGTACAAGGATTTGCTTTAATAAATGTTATGTGATTTTTGTTGTTGTTGTGGTGGTGTTTTTTTGCTAAATTGGACTACTCTGAGCTCAAAAATGTCTGTTTGACTTTCAGCGGGATATTATAGCGAGAATAAAAAAGAAAAACACACAATATAGCTTTGTATTGAGCAAAAAAATTGCATTGATATTTAAAAACCTAATTAAGATTTTTATAACATTGATTGAGGACAACTATTTGAGTTTCTGCATATGAAATCTAAAATTTACATGAAATTGGATGATATAATATATGGAAACAAAGTGTATAATATAGGGTGGCTAGGGGATCATACATACCAAGCAACGGCTCTGATTGGCTTAACATAGCACAAAAAGTACAAAACCGATATTATTGCCTTACAGGAAATACGACGGACAAGGACTGTTGTAAATAAATCGTCAATAGTTAGCAGCACCAGATTCAATCTCGATATACACAAGGCCTCCTCTTGATTAAGCAACGAGAAATTAAATCGATCATGTTGTGATAGACGGAAGACATTCTTCCAGTGTTAGACGTTCGATCGATACGAGGAGCGAATATCGATTCGGACCATTTTCTTTGGACAGCCAAGGTTCGCACACGTCTTTATGTAGCAGCAGAAGCCTACTCCGCTCAACTTTCCCACCAGCTTGACGAAAGCACTCCTTGTCCCGATAATAATATAGAAGCACAATGACAGAGAATTGCCCACTTCTTACAAACTGGAGCAAAAACAACACTTGGGTACCAAAAACCACCATCAAGAAACCCGTGGTATGACCAGGAGTGTCGTAAAGCTACTGAGGTGGAAAACGCAGCGTATAGGGCAACCTTGCAGACAGTAGGAACACGTAATGCGATGGAGAATTATCGAGAGAAAAGGAGAGAGGAGAAACGTATTTTCAGAAAAAAGAACAAAGAACCAGAAAAACGAGAGCGCGAGTAAATCGAGATGTACAGGAGTCAGAATAAATCGATTAAATGGACTCAGACTTTTGTGTGAACAACAACAAGATTTGCATTCCATGATCTATTAATTTACTGGAGAAAGGCGTAGACCACATGAGTTGGACGTGCATGCAAGGGGAGTGGCTGTCCTTTCAAATGATGACAGTGTAATGATGTCTGTCCTCGGATGTGGGAGTTATACTTAAATATTTATACTATACTTATTTTGACAGCAATTTCCAAATTTCAAATATAGGTATCATCTTTAGTACCATTTATTACAAAAAAGTACAAATTTCTATTACTACAATTCAATGGAAATCTTATTACCCAATTTCTGGATTCCAGCTTTGTCGGTTCACTTTTAATCCAAATTGTGACCAATTTAGTGTCATTTAGTATAAATTAGTAGACATTTCCAAAACTTCCTACATACCTCAATCTAACATCCCAACAGTGGTACTAACTCCACATGTCAAGATTCCACCTTTGTCTGTTCACCTAAATCTAAATTTGGTACCATGGTAACTTTCTACATAGTTCAATCCTACATCCCAACAGTGATCCTAACGGAACGGTACTTTTTGACTGTTCTGGTACGAATTTCCAAAAACCCGCCTATGCTGTCACCTTTGGACTAGCCTAACCCAAAATTTCGGTAGTTTCATCAGGGCGTTGATGAATCGTTAAGTCAATCACTTTACTCTTTTATTAGTATAGATTACCATTACCACACAAGATGACCGAAATATCGCGCTAATTGTTAGGATTTATAATGGAGTTGCGTTTGTTCTCAAATATGACACTCATAGGTTTCGGTGGTGATCTGGAGATATTTAGGCGATAAAATAAAACGAAAACTTCATTTGTGCCTGTCTTTCTAATCAATATAGGGCAACAATTATTATTATTACCGAATGCCATGAAATTATAAATATTTACCAAGGGATCGGGCAATGGACAAGTATGACTTATTAGATGATAATCGGTTAATATTTAGCTGGTCAAATGGACCAAGAGATTTGTGTGAATAGAGATAATATGACCAATGTGGGGGATATATTGAAATTGTCGGATGACCTATTATTTCCACTTTTTAGGCGGTCAAAAAGTGCAGGTTTAAGTCGATGATAGATATCTCGATTTCATTTTCGATTTTCTCCAATGACTTCAGGTAAAACCAGTGAGCGGAGCAGTATAGTCGGACGGGGCCGACCATACGATACCCTACACAACTACCACGAACTCTAACTTTCTGAGGATGTTTATTCCGAGTCTGAGTAATATTTCGTGATATTTGCCCCCTCTTGTCCGATTAGAGGTCAACAACACCTCTTCCTTACTTTTTTCGAATATTCAGTACAGTCCTTCTAATTACTTGCCCAGATTACCTTCACGGTGGGTTGTGTTGTGATTTTCGGATTATACTGTACTCGAAAACACACAAAAAATTATGTTTTCGGTCCATTTCATCCCAAAATTTTAATCTGATCATCACCGAAAATTGTAGGCGTTGTTCTTGACCATAACTGGAACTTCATGAAAAATTTCAAAGCCATCAGCGCTATATTTCTCCCTCTAATGTGGTAATGGGTTACTAAATAATATCTGAATACGTAAGCACCTGTAAATATTTGACTGTAACTCCCACATCTGAGTAGATACATCACTATATTTGGTATCAATTTAAAGGCCAACCACTCCTCTAGGATATGCTATCAACTCCTGGGGTCTACATCCTCCAGGAGTAAATATATATGCCATAGAATACAAATTTTGTCATTTTTCACACAAAAGTCAGGGTCCATTTGACCCGCTAAATATTGACCGATCTTTATCAAAACATGCATGCTTATTCTCTGGCCCGATCCCCTTCTCCATGCAAAAATTCGCGGTGTTTGGGCCTTAATTGAGGCCTCTGGAGCGACCAGAAAAACCGACAAAAATTTAGTATTTGGTCCATTTCATCCCCTAAATATTAAGATCTTTTCCAAAAACAATAGGGGTCTTCATTGGCCAGAACCCTTCCTACATGCAAAATTTCGTGAAGATTGGTCCATAACTGCGGCCTGTATCGTGTTTACAAATTATAATGGACAGACGGACGGACGGACACACATGTCTAGATCGACTCAGCTAGTCGAGATATGACGATCGGTATACTTAAAGGTGGGTCTAGGACCAATATTTCGCGGTGTTACAAACATTTGGGGCTGCACAAAGCTATAATACCCTGACAACATAGTTGTGTAGGGTATAACCAGTAAGGAAAGTAGTAAAGTCGGACGGGGCCGACTATATGATACCCTTCACCACTTTGGGTATATTCAACAGATGAATGCTAACAGACGTCGCATTTTTAAAGGACCAGTAAAATGAAATTGGATCCAAAAACATGTCATTCTGCAACCGATACTAAATTGTTCATTTGGTCAGATATAGAAGCTATATCTAAATCTGAACCGATTTCAGGAAACATAACACACATCATTCTAGACCTAACTCATTACGCTGTGCCAAATTTCGTGCCAATCGAAAGATATATGGGGACTTTGGTGCACCATTTACATTAAATCGGACGAAAATATATATGGGAACCATATCTAAATCTGAACCGATTTTCAGGAAACTTAACACACATCGTTCTAGACCTAATTCAATACGCTCTGCCAAATTTCGTCCAAATCGAAAGATATTAAGGGACTTTGGTGCACCATTTACATTAAATCGGATGAAAATATATATGGGAGCTATATCTAAATCTGAACCAATTTTCAGGAAACTTAGCACACATCATTCTAGACCTAATTCATTACGCTGTGCCAAATTCCGTGCAAATCGATAGATATTAAGGGACTTTGGTGGACCATTTACATTAAATCGGACGAAAATATATATGGGAGCTATATCTAAATCTGAACCGATTTTTACGAAACTCAGCACACACCATTCTAGGCTTAATTAAGTACGCTGTGCCAAATTGCATATCGAAAGATATATGGAGTCTCTGGTGCACCATTTACCTTAAATCAAACGAAAATATATATGGGAGCTATATCTAAATCTGAACCGATTTTCAGGAAATTTAACACACATCATTCTATACCTATTTCATTACGCTGTGCCAAATTTCGTGCAAATCGGAAGATATATAGGGACCGTTTACATTAAATAGGTTAAATATATATATGGGAGCTATATCTAAATCTGAACCGATTTTTCTCAATTTCAATAGGGTTCGTCCTTGGGCCAAATAAATGAGCTGTGCCAAATTTCATCCAGTTCGAATCATAAATGCGACCTGTACTTTGTTTACAATTTAAAATCTACAGGCGGACGGACGGACATTCATAAATCGACTTAGAAAGATTCTATGCATATTCTCAAAAGGAACCATGTGTCTATCTCGTTCCCTTTTGCCTGTTACAAACATATGCACAAAGACATAATACCTTGTACCACAGTGTGGTGAAGGGTATAAAAATGTATGTATCTCTCAGAACAGCCCATCATACGTCGCTCAAGGGACACAGACACCACATGAAATTTTTTCAAAGAAACAGATTACCATCAGATTCGAAGTGCTTCTGTTATAAGTGCTCTTTACAACATGTGTTTTCAAAGTATTTTGTCTTCGAAGAATTTATCAAATATTATTCAAAGATTGTCAAATATTTGCAATTATTTTTGGCAATATTTCGCAAACACTTTCTAAAACAACCCGGGTCCTCCTATCGAATGTCCCACTACAATGTCTGTACAAATATATGGGATTAATAACTCCGTCTATAGGCGAGGTTTACTTCTTAAGCCACTTCGGCATTTTTAAATCGATGTTGGAAGAAAATAAACTGGTTCGCGGTGAAACAAGATTACAGATTACAGCCATTAAAAACATGACACCAAATTCAATTTTTTTGGAAGACAATTAATACTATTACAGGTTTTTTAAACATATAAAATATCGAAATTATAATGTGGATGTTTTATCGTTAAATATATTGTTAAATTCTGAAGATCAATTTTATATTGGTATTTATGACATTTTTTTTTTTTTTTTTTTTTGAAATTCTTTAGATAAAATTTATTTTTGAGTGTAACGAAAAGCAATTTCTCTATGTATTTATTTCTATATATCTTAACATTATGAAGTAAGATTGTTCAACATAGCATCGACATTTCTCCGAAACCACTGCTTGTTAAATGGTTCAACATATCTCGTATCTGCCCATTAACTGTCACATATAAATCTCTTTGATTACCTCAACTGTCGATAGCATTGAATGGCATTGGTTTTTGGCATTTGAACGTTACAATACTTACATACGAGTATATTGTACATAACCCAATCTCAAGTGAAGGGAGGTTACGAAGGGATAAGTAAGATGAGGTTAACATAAAAAAGGGAATAGGAATAGAACGAGGAATAGGAATAGAACAAACATCAGAGACGGGATGTGAAATTTAAATGATGCCATAGACATTTTTAGAATTTACTTCTCGAAAGATATTATCGAAATTAGGTTTTGTCATAGAATCAAACACAAATAATACACAGTTGATTATGATACATAGTTCCACTTTTGGATATTTTCCCAAATGAAGTGGATTTACTTGACTCTGAAGATCTAAATCTGTAGAAAACTTGCTGAATTAATGTACAAGTAGGTGACTTGGGCAACATAGAATTCACTCTGCCTATTCTGCCATGATATTTGAATGCAAGTTTTTCCTGTTTGTGTATTTCGACCACAGTAATGTACTTCGACTTTTTGGTCTGCAGCCTGATTTCTGTGCTGATTAAATATCTTATATATATAAATATCTTATATACCCTCCAGCTTGGCTTTTTCTTTAATGTATTTGTACACCTTACGTCTCACCTTACCTTTTGTCGTTTGCATTTTTTTGGGAGATCACATAAAATACATATTTTCTCTATCAAAATAAACAGGTAATTCAGCCATGCCCGTCTATTTGAACATCTGTCCGTCACTCGGAATATTTATACCCATCACCACACTGTGGTTCAGGGTATTATGTTTTTGGGTACATGTAGCATTTATAATCCGAATTATATGAAATTTGGTGCAGCTAATTTATTTGGACCAAGGACGAACCCTATTGAAATTGGTGAAAACCAGTTCAGACTTAGATATAGCTCCCATATATATTTTCGTCCGATTTTAGGTAAATGGTACACTAAAGTCCGCATATATCTTGCGATTTGAACGACATTTGGCATAGCGTACCGAATTAAATCCTGAATGATCTGTGTTAAGTTTCGTGAAAATCGGTTCAGATTTAGATATAGCTGCCATATAGATATTCGTCCACTTTAATATAAATGGAGTACCAAAGTCCCTATATATATATTTAAATTTGCACGAAATTTGGCATAACGTACTGGCCCAAAGTTTTTCCGATTGGCACAAATTTTTGTACAATGTACTGAAATTAATGTAAATTAATCTCTGGCAAGTTTCTTTGAAATCGGTTCAGATTTAGATATATCTCCCTCATATATATATATTCGTCCGATTTAAGGTAAATGGTGCACCAAACTCAAAATGTTTGTCCGATTGACACGAAATTTTGCACATCGTATAAAATTGAGACTAAAATGACGTTATTGCATTTTTTTTAAATTAGTGCAGATGCAGACATAGTTTCCATATATACTTCGAATGGATGCCTAATTGAGATTAAATTTTGAACAGTGCCGGCATACCGTGTAGCGTGAATTAAGTGTGTGCGCTTTACGTAATGTTGCCCCACTGTACGCAAGCAATTCTAAATTTGACAGAATGAAATTTAGCATAGGTTGCAGAAAGGCATGTGTATGGAACCGACTAACAGTTCACTTATAGATCACATATTTAAATTTGTTCAACATTCGATGAAACATTGACATAAAATTGTTAGGATACATATGTAGAATATATCCAAAGTGATGAATTGGTACAGGGTATTATGTCTTTGTGCGTATGTTTGTAAAAGGCAAAAGGAAACGAGATAGACACATGGTTCCTGTTGAGAATATGCATAGAATCACTTTATGCGTCCGTCCGTCTGCCTATCTGTCTGTCCATGTTAAATTGTAAAAGAAATTACAGGTCGCATTTATGATCCGAATTGGATGAAATTTGGCACAGGTCACTTATTTGGCCCAAGGACGAACTCTATTGAAATTGGGAAAAATCGGTTCAGATTTAGATATAGCTCGCATATATAGTTTCGTCCGATTTAATGTCAACGGTCCCTATATATCCTTCGATTTGCACGAAATTTATCACATCACAATGAATTAGGTCTAGAATGATGTGTTTTAAGTTTCCTGAAAATCGGTCCATATATATTTTCGTGCGATTTAAGGGGACCCCCCATTCTCGGGGTCAAAATTTTTTTGATTTAATTTGATTCTACACTAAT
This sequence comes from Musca vetustissima, assembly GCF_032173495.1. Taxonomy (NCBI): domain Eukaryota; kingdom Metazoa; phylum Arthropoda; class Insecta; order Diptera; family Muscidae; genus Musca; species Musca vetustissima. The sequence continues at coordinate 53,983 of NW_026888554.1, forward strand.
TGAAGAATGTCCCTACAAAGTTTCAAGTGAAAATCTCAAGAACTCTTGAAGATTTATTGTGTCAGCATCAAGTGACGGCTAAAGGGCTTCTCACGTTAAACGCGTTTTTCTATTTTGCGAATGGCGGGCACGATAACTCAAAAACTAATAACCCAATCGATTCCAAATTTTCACACGTTTCTCTGTGAGTGTATAGCTATAGTATGAACTTGAATAAAGCCAAGCGGTGAAGATCTTCCTTATTTTTTAACTTGGTTTTTTTTGTCAAAAATCGGCGATTTTCCAAAAATATTTTTTCAAAGGTCCACCATTTTGTTAATTTTAGAGCGAAGTCAATAATCCTAGTTCATACGAGAGCCAGACATGTACTCTTTCTAACACCGTTGGAATTTTCGGATTCCGATGTTCCAGTGAGGAGTTATCATGCCCGCCCTGAAAAATGAGGACTTTTCTTTAATTACAAAAAACAACAACAAAACAATAACAAGAATTTTTTGTAAATTATTTTTCTTCTCTTTTAAATCTTCAAATATATATGTGCAAAGTTACAAACCTTAACAAGCATTGGTATTGATTTACCAGCCCATTGAAAATCTTGAAAAATTAAAATCGAGAATGGGTGGGGTTGGTGGGGTTCCTATATATCTTTCGATTTGCTCGAAATTTGGCATAGCTTAATGAATTGGGTCTTGAGTAATGTATGTTAAGTTTCCTGAAAATCGGTTCAGATTTAGATATAGCCCCCCTATGAAAATTTCATCTGATTTAAGGTAAATGGTACACCAAAGTCCATATATAATTTTGATTTGCACGAAATTTGACATAGTGTACTGAATTAGGTCAGTAAATATGTGTGTTAAGTTTCCTGAAAATCGGTTCAGATTTAGATATAGCTCCCATATATAGTTTCGTCCGATTTAATGTAAACGGTCCCTATATATCCTTCGATTTGCACGAAATTTTGCACAGCGTACAGAATCAAGTCTAGAATGATGTGAGCTAAGTTTCGTGGAAATCGGTTGAAATTTAGATATAGCTCCCATATATATTTCCCTATATAACTTTAGGTCTTATATGATGTGTGTTATGTTTCCTGAAAATGGTCAAGATTTAGATATAGCTCTCATATTTATTTTCGTCCGATTTTACACAACATTGACACAAAATTTTGCACAACATTTTCAAGTTAGTATAACCTAGAAAATATATATAAATTCTGCACCGAATTCCCCGGTTGGGTCCGATTACCGATTTAGTTTTTAGCGAGTTATAGTTATTATAAAGACTTATTTATTAAAGTATTATATCTCCTCTATATGCATAATTGAGTATCCTATTTGCGCATTCCCTCCTACTTCATCTAAATTCATGTTACTATTGTTGTTTAAACACAAATCCCGAACCTCTCCTACATGACATAGTCAAGTGGCATAAAAAGAGAACAATTTAAGTTTCATATTAAATTTATGCTTACAAAATTTACATCCCTGACTAAGAAGAAATAGACATTGCAAATTTGAATTTATGCAAATTCCAGTAACATTATTATGCTCTTCATTGATATACATACTCGTACACTCCCTACCGTCTTATCGCACTCCAGAAAAAGAACCTTGAAGATTGACAAGGATATAGATGCCAAAGGTTCTACAATATAAAACAGGAAGCCTCTACACATACACACAACAGATCCTTTGAAGATGAAGTTCTTGCAAATGAATAGGGAAATGGATTCCAGGAAAATTGTGTGTGTGACAAAATGTATTGGATGAAAGAAAAAAATCTACACAAATCAAGTTGTTGGAGTGGGTAAACAAGAAACGTGTCAAGCCTTAGGATAAATTTGGATCACACACAAATACTCAAATCAAGAATTTGCATTTTTGCTCTGCCGACTGTTGCTCTCCTGCGCTAGGGCTCAATATTTAAAGTCAAAGCCAAAATCTAAATATCAATTCTTCTAGTCGGTGTCTTGTGGCTTTATTTTTCACTTGGCATCAGTCAAAATAAGGTTTTTTTGTTCTTGATGTTATTATTTGTTGGTTCGTGACAATATAGTGATGTAAATATTTTTTCGGTATACTGCAAGTTGTTTTTCAAAATTGTTTTATTTTTCCTGTATATCGCTCGGGGTTATGTTTTTTTACTTGAGTGTATTGTTGTTGTTGTTTTTTGGTTTGTTTGATTAGAGTATCGTTATTTTATTTTATTGTTATGTCATTCTATCACCAACTTTATCTGCTGCATGGCCCAACAAGTGTAAATATTTGTCGTTTTTTGTCTGCCGAAGGCAAAAGAAGCACTTGTCAACGACGAGAATAAGGTTAAGTGATTTTCACATAAACAAATTTTTAAGTAATGCCAAAAAATGGATTTTATGGAAAAGAAAAAGTAAATATTGTGATGCCAAGGGAAATAAGAGTAACAAAAAATTGAATAACAATGTTCAAAACTGTATTTATTGTATCGATCGATTTATTTCCGCGGAGTTGGGTCCATTGAAATGTTGAATAGAAAAATCGATTATCGTTGGATATATGTTTGGGAAAACGTTGTGTGTTTAGCACAACGAGCTTAATGCGTTTTTTTTATTAAAAAAATGATAATTAAAGGACGATACAATTATATTATTGAAGAGATGAAAAATATATCGACGGTGACACGAAATAAAACCGTTATTAAAAATGTATTAGTTTGAAGGAAAAAATCAATTTTTTATATGAACTATAACTTTATTTAACATGCTTCGGAATGTTCAAATTTGCACCGTTTTGTTGTATGATTTTTTGCAATTTTAAAGGTAACTTCATAATGCCTCTCTCATAGAAGTCCTACTCTCTATTTGCAAAAAACTCTAGTAGTCGATTTTCACAATTCTCCCTAGATACCAATTTTTTATCATTAAAAAAATTTTGCAATTCAAGAAAAATATTATAACCGCTTGATGCTATGTCCGGACTGTAAGGCGGATGCATTAAAACTTTCCAACTAAGCTCCCGAAGTTTCTAGCGAGTCACTGTAGATTCGTGTGGACTAGCGTTATCCTGGTGCAGTGTTGCCAAAACTCTGTTGAGAAAAAATGCTAGATTTTGTTGAAAAGAAAGAAAGTGCTAGAAATTTTAAAAAAGTGCCAGAAAAAAGTGCTAAAAAATTAAATGAACAAAATTATTAATATGTAATAATGAAATATTCATCAGAGACCCAATTTTTTCTTAAAGGCTATTCCTTGTCGATTTAGCCATGTCCATTCGATTGAGGTCGCAATATTGAAAACAGAGCTTTGGAATTTTGCCCATATATTGCACTACTCCTAGGACATTTGGTATTGGAAATACCCAATATTTGATTTTTTAAGGTTTTGGGCACATTTCGGATTCACCCTGTGTAAAAAGTCTTCTTACTAAAAATTATCAACATTGGTCCACTTTTAAGCGTAGCCCTTATAAACACGTTTTAAAAGTAAAAAATCTCCTTATCAGAAATTATTAATATATGTACACATTTAGGGGTTGCTGGTTAACATCAGTACCCCATTACCCCAAAGTAACTGTAATTTGGAGGTTAGCATACGAAGACAATTATCAATCAATTTCAATCAGACAACCTTTCGAAATACATATGAAAGCTATGGCTTCATCTGCACCAATTTCAACAAAACGCAATAACGTCATTCTAGTCTCAATTTGATACGATATACAAAATTTCGTGCTAATCGCACAAATATTAGAATTTCGGTGCACCATTAATGCAAAATCGGGTGAGTATATAAGTACATTTGGGAGTTATATCGAAATCTGAACCGATTTTTCCGAAACATTTCACTCATCATTCTAGACTCAATTCAGTATCCTATACCAAATGTCGTGCAAATCGTCCCTTTGGTCCACTATTTACCTAAAATCGGCTATATCTAAATCTGAACCGATATTCATGAAATTTAACATAGATCTTTCTAGAAATTTCGCAGTACGATATGCAAAATTTCAAGCAAATCGTAGGATATATAGGGACTTTGGTGCACCATTTACATAAAATCGGACGAAAATATATATGGGAGCTACATATATCGAAATTTGGACCGATTTTCTCGAAACTCACCACCCATCATTCTAGACTCAATTCAGTTCGCTATGCCGAATGTCGTGCAAATCGATGTATTAATAGAGACTTTGGTGCACAATTTACATTAAACCGGACGAAAATATATATGGAAGCTATATCTAAATCTGAACCGATTTTCACGAAATTTAACACACGTCTTTCTAGGCTTAATTCATTACCCTATGCACGAAATTCAAGCAAATCGTAGGATATATAGGGACTTTGGTGCATCATTTACATAAAATAGGACGAAAATATATATGCAATCTATATCTACATCTGAAACTATTTCCCCAAATAAATGAGCTGTGCCAAATTTAATCCAATTCGAATCAAAAAATCCAATTCGAATCAAAAAACATGGACAGACAGGCGGACATGCAAACATCGGCTTAAAAAGTGATTCAATGCATATTCTCAAAAGGAACCGTGTGTCTATCTCGTTTCCTTTTGCATGTTACAAAAATATGCACAAATATATAATACCCTGACCATAGTGTGGTGAAGGGTATAAAAATATATGTATTCCGGAATTTTTGTATTTTGGTCCTGTTCGGTACCGGTGAATAAAAAACTTATTTTCAGAAGATTCCAACGGACCGCTTTATTTGTTTTTTTCAATTACAATCTACGAGTTTAAAAAGTGCTAAATTGGCAACATTGTCCTGGTGGAACACGACACCTCTCCTGTTGGCCGTTCTGGTAAGTTGTAAAACAGTTTTGTGGTCGATTTTTAGCTCCGGGCGATGCTTCAACTGCTTACAGCATTTTTGTACAATCGAAATCGCTTATAACGATGGTCAAGAGACGTGCGAAATTGATTCCTATAAGCTTTATGAAGTAAAGAGCCAAACATGGTAGATGGGATATATCGGTTCAGGTACAGCTTTTGTTAACGGTATCGTCGAATTTTCGGTATTTTGAAGGCTGCAGTAGCATTTTTTCCCACCAGAGTGGCCTGTGAACTGACATGCCGGGTTTTTGGATAATATTATCATTATATTTCAATGTTTTAACATAGCCCCCACATAAAAACGGGCCGCACCGTACAACAATAAGGGGAAATAAATATAAAATTCAGACCAACATGAATACAACGAAGGAGTAGCTACTATAACAGATCCAAAAATGTAACACCATTTGACACACACAGGTCGGGAATTTTTGTACCCTACACAACTATGTTGTCAGGGTATTATAGCTTTGTGCAGCCCCAAGAGTTTGTAACGCCACGAAATAATATTGGTCCAGACCCACCTTTATGTATACCCATCTTCATATCTCGACTAACTGAGTCGATCTATACATGTGTATGCGTCCGTCCGTCTGTCCATTATAATTTGTAAACAAGATACAGGCCACAGTTATGGACCAATCATCACGAAATTTTGCATGTAGGATGGGTTCTGGCCAGTTTTTGATAAAACTCGGTTAATGTTTAGGGGATGAAATGGACCAAAAACTTTATTTTTGTCTGATTTTCTGGTCGCTCCAGAGGCCGCAATTATGGCCTAAACAACGGCCCTGACTTTTGTGTGAAAAATGTCAAAATTTTTATTCTATAGCGTATATATTTACCGGTGAAGGATATAGACCCAATGAGTTGATAGCATATCCAAGAGGAGTGATTTGTCTCTAAATGTATACCAAGTATATTGTCGCATGTACTCGGATGTGGGAGTTACACTTAACAGTTTACAAGTACCTTCGTATGCATATATTATTAAGTAACCCGTTATCGCATTATGGGTCAAAAATATAGCGCTGATCGCTTTGAAATTTTCCATGAGAATCCTGGTATGGTCAAGTACAACGCCAATAATTTTCGGTGATGATCAGATAATAATATTGGAATGTAGTAGATCAAATACCTATTTTTTTGTTTTTTTTTCGAGTCGATCTAAAGTCTACAATTATAAGCCGAACATCACAACACATCCCATGGTGAAGGGATATGGTGCGGTTGTCCTTTAAAAGGGCGCAACTATCACGAAATATTACCAAGGCTCGGAATAAAAATCCGCAGAAAGTTAGAGTTCCGTGATAGTTGTGTCGGTTATCGTTTGGTCGGCCCCGTCCGACTATTCTGCTCCGCTCACTGGTTTTAAGTTCGACTTATAATTTTAGTGCCCTTGGCGACTAGAAAACCGAGAGAAAAATAAAAATTTCTATCCGTACCCCCGAAATATCGGAGTACATACAAAAATATAATTCGTATCAACTTGAACCAACCACTCTACTGGAATATATTATTCACTTTTTGAAATTTTGTCATTTTTCACCCACTTTGTCATGCCTTTATCAAAAAAGTCATGCCTATTTCATGATCAGAAGCCTTTCCCTGTGTACAATTCGTAATTGTACATGTAATGTTCGAGTAATAATCGTAGCCTCTATAGCGACCAGAAAATATTACTAAAATAAAGTTTTTGGTTCATTTCATCCCCTAAATATTAACTGATCAAAACAAAAAACAATAGAAGTCTACATGGGCCTTCACCGAAAATTTCATGAAGATGGTTCCATAAATGTGGCCTGTATTGTGTTTAAAAATTATAATGGACAGACAGACGGACACACAAGCCTAGATAGACTCAGCTAGTCGAGATATGGTTGGCATACTAAAACACTGGTCTAGAAATATTTGGCGGAGTTACAAACTCTTACCCTTACAACATTGTTATGTAGGGTATAAATATCTATAGGACGCCTAAAATTTGGCGAAAGAACACTACGACTTTATCACGTTATATTTCCACATTCAAGCATGGTGACGGTATTGGGTGCTTTTCTGGGGCTGGAGTTGCACAACTCAATTTTGCTGATGCGATCATAACAGCAAAGGACTATACAAATATTTTAAAGCAAAAATTAAAGAAAATTGTAGTCAAAATGGGGATATCGCGGGATAGTGATAGTAGGTTGTTCATGCTCTGAAAAATAGTGATCCAAATTACAGACACTCTACTTGGGGAATCCAGGAATCCGATATGTCAAAATATAACCACTCCCATGAGAAAATTCGGTTTAAAATGTTTTAATACCGAAAAAGAATCGGACACACAAATTTGTAAATAAGTTAGCCTTCTAGAACTCTTTATCGGTTGGAAAATAAGGCTAAAGTCTTAAAAACTACAGAAAATGAGATGGTACGGTCCGTATACTGATACTGATAATTTTTGAAGGAAGATTTGATACCGCATAGGAATTTCATAAATCAAACTCGGTCAATGTTGATAGTGTTTGTTAGGGACATTTCCTACTCAATGGGAATCCAACATATAAAGTTGCTCCCAAATTGATTGCAACACGTACTCGACCTCCATAAAGTAGCAATTCTTGTGTTATAATATATGTATGTACCTTTACTTCATTGTATATATAATATTTACCAATCTTTCTAATATCAATCTTTCAAATATCCCTTACTTATGAATTTCAATTTTTTGCAGTATTGGAAAGTGTTTCCTTTTCACATGTTTTCCTAATAGCATACAACAACTGCAATAAATGACCCACGACCATAAAAGGGGAATGGGATAAAACCAAGAAAATATTTACTCAAAAGTCAGGTCATTTATCAATATACCGGAGAATAAAAAGTGTTAGAAATACCTTTTCCTCAACCACTAAAACAACAGAAACCCTTTTTTGCCCTAGCGTTGACTATTCTCTAGTAGCTTATTCAGCCAAAACCCCAAGTGCTAACAAGTGACCTACAAATAATAAATTTGTTTCCATTATCCATTATTAACATTCAACTTCAGTACGAAACTGAAGAATTGCAGGAAGAAATCATGGAAATGGCGAAAAACAAGAAGAAGAACAAAAGAAAAAAACATAGAAGTGGGGGGGAAATAACCTAATGATACCGAAACATAAAATATGCATATTCTGCCACTAAACCTTTGAACAAGCACAAATAATGATGACTTGTAACCTCCCACCACCATCCTCCCTCTAACTGCCGCAGTACGATGTACTTCGTAGCCTGCTTCGTTAGTTGCCATTCTAAATCATTTTTATTGCGTTAGCCGACAATATAAAGCACTGTTTCCTCCTTTTTCTCGTGATATTGTTAGCATAATATTAGATTGGTTGTTAGAATTTATTTTTCCTTCTATTTTTTTTTTTTGCATTTCGAAATGGTATGCATGAGACTGTTGCCACCCTCCCTTGTCTGCTATTCATCACATGATATCCTGTGTGAAAAAATGCTAAATTTGCTTTTGTTTATAACTCTTTGCTTTGGGCCATGTGTTGGGATCTACAGAAGACTACTGCTATCACTGCAATGTTAATTTATAAACTTAATATGATTAATATCTTTCAAAGTTGTGTCATTTTCTTTCGGGGGTTTTTTTTTGGGTCATACAATTTATGTGAGTTTAAATACTTCGAAGTGAAATATTTAACCTTGACCGAAAGTGCTCGACATCATTATTCATAGCAAAAATAAATCTGTTTAAATTTAAATTAGGTTATATTTAGGGTTAAAAAGTTTGCATTCATTTTTCAAACTTGAAAAAATGTTTTTCTAGTGTATGTGTAGGATGAATAGAGATATAAAGAAAAAAGATAATATATTTTTTGGAAATGTAAATTATTTTTGTTAACATAATTATCTTTTGCGAATTACTGAAATAGCATTCACCGACTTGAAAAATAGAAGACTGCAGACGAATTCGTTGAAGCGAAACAATATTTTGTGTTTGGAAATATGTGCACGTATGTACATTAGGGTTTTGACCTTTTTACAACCTCATATCCCGGTATCATACGTTGATGAGTTTTTAGATAAAATCCTAAAACTTAAGGTGATGCGATAAAAATCATCTCACGCGCGAATTAATTGACAATATTGAGCATTTTAGGCAATTTTTGGAGACACGGTAAAGAGTGAATTAAATGATTCATTTTTTCAGAAATAAATATGTAATCTATTTATATGTATAAAACAATCCAGTAAGGAAAGTAGTAAAGTAGGATTGGGCAAATAATCAAAAGAAATGTAAAGGCTTTGGTGCACCATTAATATATAATAGTAAGAAACCAGTGAGCGGAGCAGTATAGTCGGATGGGGCCGACCATACGATACCCTACACAACTACTACGGAACTCAGATTTTATGCGGCATATGACATATTTTCCGAATATTACGAGTATTCACATTCCCTTCAATGTGGATTGTGATGTGATGTTCGGCTTTCATTTGTGGTCTATAGATCGACTCGAAAATAACACAAAAATTTAAGTTTTTGGTCCACTTCATTTCAAACATTATAATCTGATCATTACCGAAAATTATAGGCGTTGTCCTTGACCATAACTGGAACCTCATGGAACCTTTCAAAACGATCAGCGCTATAGTTCCACTCTCTAGAGTGATAATGGGTTACTAAATAATGTACGAATACGGAGATACCTGTAAATATTTAGGTGTAAATCCCACATCCGAGAACATACAACAATATAATTGATATTAATTTAAAGGTCAACCACTCCTCTTGGATATAATACAAACTTCTCGGGTCTATGTCCTTCAGGGGTAAATATATACGCTATTGAATACAAATTTTGTCATTTTTCACACAAAAGTCAGGTTCCATTTGACCTGCTAAATATTGACCGATTTTTATCAAAACAGGCATGCTTATTCTTTGACCCGATCCCATTCTCCATGCAAAATTTCACGATGTTCGGGCCATTATTGCGGCCTCTGGAGCTACCAGAAAAACCGACAAAAATTTAGTATTTGGTCCATTTCATCCCCTACATATTTACCAATCTTTGCCAAAAACAATAGGAGTCTTCATTGGCCAGAACCCATCCTACATGCAAAATTTCGTGAAGATTGGTCCATAACTGTGGCCTGTATCGTGTTTACAAATTATAATGGACAGACGGACGGACGGTCACACGTGTCTATAACGAATCAGCTAGTCGAGATATGAAGATCGGTATACTTAAAGGTGGGTCTAGAACCAATATTTCGCAGCGTTGCAAACTTTTGAGGCTGCACAAAGCTATAATATCCTGACAACATAGTTGTGTAGGGTATAAATATATATGGGAGCTATGCCAAATTTAATGCAAATCGAAATATATATAGGGACTTTGGTGTACAACTTACATTAAAACGGACAACCAATATATGGGAGCTATATCTAAATCTGGACTAGGTTGTTTGTCAAGGATTCCTAATTTTTCCCTACGTTTGAAGTGCTCGTTTTGAATGACCAATTATAATTCACTTTTTTACTTCACTTTAGCTAATCACTTGTACCATTCGGATTCAATGATAGCTACTTATGAATGGGCTTATTTATGGTGGTATATTCCGACCAAAATGTATGACAAATTAACGGACATAAATGTGGTTTGGGAAAATACACACATTGTATAAAAATGTCCCTTTGGAATGGAGTAGCTACCATAACAGAACCCTATTATGATGTTCACTCCGCGAATACAACGAGATGCCAATGAGTTAGCGAGGAATGTTGACCTTTAATCTGTTATCAGTTCTATTGGTTTAAGAGTAGGATATGACAGATATACAAACATTATTTATATTGTGTAATATAACAAACAAAACACATATAATGTCAGCTCTGTCGGACTACACTCCTGTTTATTCCCTACACAACTTTGTTGTCAGGGTATTATAGCTTTGTGTAGCTCAGGAGTTTGTAACGCCGCGAAATATTGGTCCACGACCCACCTTTAAGTATACCGATCATATCTCATACATCCATTATAATTTGTAAACACAATAGAGGCCACAGTTATTTTAGTAAAGATCGGTTAACATTTAGGGGATAAAATGTACCAAATACTTAATTTTTGTCGAAATTTTATACGGAGAAGGGGATCGGACCAATAAATAAGCATGAATGTTTTTATAAAGTTGGTCAATATTTAGCAGGTCAAATGGATCCCGACTTTTGTGTGAAAATTATAAAATTTGCATTCTCTAGCTTATATACTTACTTCTGAAGGACATACCCCCGAGAAGTTGATAGTATATCCAAGAGGAGTGGCTGGTCTTTAAATTGATAACAATTGTATTGTCTTATGTACTCGGATTTGAGAGTTACTCTAAAATATTTACTGGAGCCTACGTATATAGATATTATTTAGTAACCCATTACCACATTAGAGGGCTGAAATAAAGCGCTGATCGCTTTCGCCGTTGCCAACTAAAAATCATCAATATCGGTCCATTATTTTGGGTTGTCGCCCAAATTTTCGATGTTTTGGCATTTTTGTGTGCATTTTTTAACCGAATTTTGTTTTTGGATTCATATTTGCTAACAAATCTCCCTCCAAAAAGGAGGGAGATTTGAGTCCCAATAAAACCCTTTTTAAACCCTCCACCATAGTATGGAGGGTATATTAATTTTGTTTAACGACCCTATATATATATATATATATATATACTAGCTGAAACCGTGGCGCTTCGCTGCCCCTACTAAAGTTATTAACATTGGATATTTAACGTCGAAAACTATTTGTAGGTATTTCGTAGCAGCCGGTCTATGTATTAGTATATTTGATTCTATTCAATAGATTACAAATAAATTTCTAAATAATCGTTGAATAACGGTGGTAATATTTAAAATATATTTAGCTTGACTTTTCTAATCAAATATATTTTCTCCAATATTTATGTACATGTTCTTCATTATTCGTTCCAAGACCACTGTAATCCTTCATTTACATTACAGCAATTTTTTATGTCTGTATTCTCAACTATTTCCCCATGATATGATTGGGATCCCTTTCTCACTCCGATTAATTTCGCTTAGATACCTGACATATGATCCTTGTTAAGTTTGAGTTGTGTATTTTCAATTGTTTCATTACCAAGAAAAATTCACAATAATGCATTATCACATCGTAATATTTTTACCGAACCTAGATATAGTTTTGTTATTCTTAAGGGAACCCCTCCCATTCTCGATTTTTTATTTTTAAGATTTTAAATGGGCTGGTAAATGAATACCAATGCTTGTTAAGGTTTGTAACTTTGCACATATATATTTGAAGATTTAAAAAGGAAGAAAAATAATTTACAAAAAAATTTTGTTGTTGTTTTGTTGTTGTTTTTTGTGATCAAAGAAAAGTCCTTATTTTTGATGGCGGGCATGATAACTCCTCACTGGAACATCGGAATTCGAAAATTCCAACGGTGTTAGAAAGAGTACATGTCTGGCTCTCGTATGAACTAGGATTATTGACCTCGCTCTAAAATTAACAAAATGGCGGACCTTTGAAAAAATATTTTTGAAAAATCACCGATTTTTTACCAAAAACCAAGTTAAAAAATAAGGAAGATCTTCACCGATTGGCTTTATCCTAGTTCATACGATAGCAGTACACTCACAGAGAAACGTGTAAAAATTTGAAATCGATTGGGTTATTAGTTTTTGAGTTATCGTGCCCGCCATTCGCAAAAAAATGTTTAGAGAAAAACGCGTTTAAAGTTTGAGAAGCCCTTCAGCCGTCACTTGATGCTGACACAATAAATCGGCTATATCTTCAAGAGTTCTTGAGATTTTAACTTGAAATTTTGCAGGGACATTCTTGAATTAGTGTAGATTGGAATTAAGTCAACAAAAATTTTGACCCCGAGAATGGGGGGGGGGGGTCCCTTAAGAAACCAGGATCACGTCCGAAGATAGGATTTGTGGCATTTGAGTTAGTCATTTCCCCTATACATCCTCGAAATATATCAGATATAATTATAAGCCACCACAGATTTCGGACTTTTATAACTTTTTGTTCACAACCAGCATTTCTCTTTTGGATATCTCCCATATTGAATTCATAGTTTTTTTTTCATGGTGGTTGAATTTTTAAAAATAAAAAATCCAAAATTTTATTTTTTTACAAATTGACAAAATGTAGAATGTCAAAATTGTTTTATTTTACACAAATTTTATTCCAATATGTAGATAATGGAGAGATGAAAACAGCAGACGTTAGCGGAATTGCTGAACTGATGGTTTTTATCATTACTGATAATAACATAAAAGGACCACAAATGATGAGTCGAACATTATCGATTTGGACCAATTTTGTTAATTCTTGGTCACTTAAGATTAGTATGTAATTATCTGCGTATCATACAAATTTGTATGAGCCGATTTATTTAAGATATTCAAACATATGCACAGAAAATTAATATTAGTCCAGAGATATGATTACTGTTTCTGCTATAATTCCTCCTCATCGCGGAATTTTCGAAGATTATCTTGCCTACCTTACGTACATGGGTTGGCATGACTTACTGCGAAAATTTCAGTAAAATCTATTTAGCGGTTTTTGTGTCAACAACCAAAAGAGTTCCATTTTCTACATTTAGATTAATTAAATGCAGTGAGGAGTACATTTTCCCCTATTGTACCACGCCAATTTTTATAGGAGTGATGCGTATTTGCTACCAAGTCACTCAGACAAATTTTGAAGGGGGAATCTGTAACCCTTCGTAATATATAAGCTTAGAAATTGAATATTAGTTCAGATGTATTTTTACTTTCGATTCGATAACTTCACATCCACGCGAAATTTTGGAAGTTTATATAGCCTATATTATTTCTCTCGGATGGCATGATGAGTGGTAAAAATCTCATTAAAATCTGTTCAACGGTTTTTGAGTCTAGAAACAAAACAGTTTTTATTTGCTACATGTAGATTATTTAAGTGTAACGGAGAATGCATTTCCACCGATCTTATCTCGCTCATATTTTTATGAATAATGTGTATTCACACCTACTATATACAGATAAATTTTGAAGGCGTTGTCTGTAACCATTCTTAAGATAAACGCGTATTACATGTTCAGAAAATTTGAGGTATGTTTACTATTGATGCTATATCTCCGCATCCACCGGATTTTTAAAAGCTTATATAGCCTATGTTACTTTCAGGGCATGCCCCGACATACAGTGTAAATCTCATTAAGATCTGTTCAGCGGTTTTGGCGTCTATCGGTAACATACAAACAAACAAATATTTTTTTATTTTATATATATATATAGATATATATATTCTTGATCAGGGTAAAATTCTATGACGATTTAGTAATGTCCGTCCTGTCGGTAGACATAACTCTAGCCTCTTAACGAATTGAGATAGATCGCAGGCAGGTCAAATTCGAAGATGGGCTAAATCGGTCCACGTTTAGGCATAGCTTCCATATAAGGGTTCCCCCTATTTTTGGGTATTTGGGGGTTCATGAGCGCGTTTTCAACTTAATTCGCTGAAATTTGGTACATCGGGTTCTTATTGGGTATAAACTTTCCCCAGCAAAAATTATAAATATAGGTCCACTTTTGTTCCGTGTGTTGGGGTTGTCCCCATATAGGCGTATTCAACCATAATATGGATGATATTCGTTACCCGAATTTAGAAGTTTTTACCCTACAAGGTATGGAATTCTAAGACGATTTAGCCATCTGCGTAATCATTCCGCCTTCTAAGGATACCGTGGTAAATAAAACTCGAACCTGAGGATGATGAAATATTTCGGCCAGCATTTAGACATCTCCCTCATATAATGATACCTTCTGAAGGAAAGTGTTGAGATACAAAACTAAAATATTGGGTTCGTAATTTAGCTTTATCGGTCATTAATTAGGCATAGCCCTTCACATCCAAATAATTGCCAGCTATGCAACAATATTGGTCCCCGTTTAGGCATAGGCTCATATAACTTTGCACTTTTAATTGCTGTAGTTTGCGGATTTTATACACATGTTCCACTAGACCATGCGTTATCAATATCGATCCACATTTTGGAGGTTTCAGGAAAAATCCCCATTAAAAATTGCTGAAATTTGTATTTGGTGTACATAATGGTTTACATGATTCGAATTTTCGGTGTAGATCCACTGTTCCCCATATTTTCAATTCATGTACCTTTCAGTATACCTATGGTGGAGTGTATCCAAAGTTCGTTTGTTATGAAATAGTTAATTCATTTGTTTCGGATGTTAAGTGTTGTCCTCCTTAACTCAAAGGGTATCAAAATACAAAACTTAAAGTTCAGTTTCGAAAATGAGCTATATCTGCCCACATTTAGGTAAAGTGCCCATACAATGACACTTCCAGATTTGTTAAATATTAAAAACATTTAGCGTGAAGTAAAGGATGGAGATACGCTGTCACAGAATGATACCCCCCAATATTCGGTATTTCTTACCAGATGCAATCAATAATGGCCTCCCTTTATGTATAGCCTCATATAACTCTAAATTGTAGTATTTTGAGGATGTTATACTGGCGTTATCAATGACAGTACACGTTTAAGGGTTTTGAGATTTTAGGGAAAATTCACATGAAATGGTTCTGAAATTTGTATTGCGTGTCCATTGTGTATCTTATGCGTCTTTTTTAAATGCATTTTTTCGACGCCCAATTACGAATATGGGAATTGGACAACCTGAAAGTTTATGAATATGTGTGTAAGGTATCACATGATCGGCCTCTTCCGCCTACGTCCTTTGCTTTCTGTTCCATTAATAAAAAAATATTTCCAATCACAATTTTTTAATATTTAATTTTTGTTGTCATTAAAATTTAATTATCTCGATGATAATTAAAATTATATTTTTGTGACTTTCATAGGCAAATGTTAATGAGTCAAGCGAGTGCAGCTGCAAACAAATTTCATATTCTCATGCGAGTATTACTATTTTGTGTCTTTATATTTAACAAACCCGTAATCTCTGCTCTGGTCTAGGAAATATTCGTTTATTTTCTTTAAACGTTGAGGTCGAACAATGTTATTATCCATACGAAAGACTTTAAGCTAATAAGGATATACCAGAAGACATGAGAGATATCCAAGCCAAGCCACAAGGAAGGATACTCGCACACAACGGTACACGCACATACATACCCATTATTTTACTTCATGTGTATGTACAAATGTGAGTAACAAGCATATCAGTGCATATCGTATATCATGGTAAATGTGCACAACACATTCACGATACACAATATGGGGATATCTGTGGATATGTATCCGAATGTCGGGGTGTATGTGTGTGTATGTGCATGTTGGCAAGGACTCTAAATGCATGTATATTTTATAGGTCATATCTTTGCTTAAGGATAAAAATAAACACTCCAAAATCCCTTTACTGGCAGCTGCTAGTAAAATAACAGAACGAACGTAAATGGAACGAACGAACGAACCGTTTGTATGAAGGAGAGCTATGTCAAAGCAATTATGTTAGCGTACATGTGAGTTCATTTTTATATCAAAGAAGACATTTAGAGAAAGAACACTACAACTAAGAGGAATACACAAACAAACACACAGAAAAAAGTGTAATTGTTCCTCGATTTGCACAACTAACCAAAGGAACAATGTAGTGACGATAAAGTTGTTAACGACGCAATGTATGAAATATAAGTTCATAGAGAACAATTTTGTTTTTTTCTTATTTAGTTCTGAGGGTGGACTTTGGTGTAGAACTGGAATAATATGTTAGTAATGGTTTTTCCATTGTAAAATATTAAGATATAGGTGAATGGACAAATGTCCTGGGGATAAACTTGTAGTTTCATTTTTATGAAATTAATTTATACTGAGGTACACCAAATAAACAAATATACTGTTTTATATTCAGACAAGATCAACATAGGGATACCCTACACAGCTAATACGGGAGTAAAATTTTCAATTTATCTAAATTCGGATTTTGTGCTAATTTACCTTAAACCTTAATAAAGAACGACTAGAAAAAAATACATATAAAAATTCACCGATCATCACTGATAAAATGTGCCATCCTTGAACTTTACTTTATACATGGGAGCGACCTCTCTGATCCCACTTTCTAATTTGATTTAAGTTTGGTAAATATATTTTGTTATGCAGTTTGGCTCCAATCAATCCTTCCATTCACCTTCTAATTTCAAGGCTTGGTTAAAATCGGACATTTCATTCAAAATTGTGACTCTTAGTATGGGAGGTACCAATGGATCCCATTATCGAACTTGATCTAGGTGAAGGTAATATGTTGTGCAAAGTTTGTTTTAAATCGGAAATTAAATTCGCCTAATATTGAGTTTATAAATATAGAAGATTTATGGGGGAGATATCAGAAGGAGGGGACCAATGGATCTTATCTTTGGACTCGATATAGGCTTGGTAAAGATAATAGGTCCTGCACAGTTTAGTTCAAATCGAGCATTCCACTCGGCTTATATTGAAATTATAAATATTGAAAATGTTGACCATTTGTGGGGGAGGTAACCTGTCATATTCCGCAAATTAAACTAAACTTGGAAGGAATATTACTATGTGCAAAGTTTGGATAGGCGACTGCTTTCGAGAGTTATCGTGCGCACCAGCCAGCCAAATACCACAAAGAGCTTAAATTAAATGGTATATATAGATTTATATAGCCCCTGAGATAGGGACTTCTTAGGGCGTTTCTTGGAACAGGCCTCGATGTTGTGGCCCTTAAAAAAAGATTTCTTTTCGGAGCAATATAATTGGGCCATATAATCCCCTACACAACTACCACCGAACCCGGATTTTCTGCAGATTAGAGGCCAATAGTTCATCTTTCTTATCCTGCCATATGTTTCGAATAACGTTTTCCTGGAGTGAACATTTACGCCATACGATTCAAATTTTGTTATTCTACAAACAAGAGCCTTGGTTCATATGACTCTCTAAAAATTGACCTATCGTTTTTAAAAGAGTCATTCTAAATAATTGGCCAGATGCCTTTCCGGTGTAAAATTTGGGATATTTTGCTTATAATAATGTTATCGAGACCACTACGAAAACTTACAAAAATATACTTTTCGACTTATTTCATCATCTAAATATCATCTGATCATCACCGACACTTTTTTGGTGTCGACCTAGACCATAACACGAACTTCCTGATATATTTCAGAGCTATCTGCGCGACCTTTTCGTCTTCTAGTGTGGTAATAAAATCAAAATACGTAGACACCTGTAATTATCTTAGTATTTTAAGGTCAAACACTCTTCTTGGATATTCTGTCAACTTCTCCGGTAATTTTTCTCCCAAAAGTCTGGGTTCATTTGGCCCGATAAATATTTCTTCCTTGGTCAGATCCTTTCTTCGTGTAAAAAAACATTCAAAAATAACTTTTTTGTCCATTTTATCCCTTTAATATTAACGGATCATTACACAAACAAGTAGGATTTTCTTTGGTCCTAACCGAACCTAAATACAAAATATTGTGACAATTGGCCCATAACTGTGGGCTGTAACGTGCTTACAAATTATAATGGACAGCTGGTTGAAATATTATTATCGGTAAACTTAAAAGTGGGTAGGACCAATATTTTGCGGCATAGTTGTGTATGGTATAAAAAATGATCGCGCAGTAATATTCAGAATCTATGTTGGTAAAAAACATAGATTCTGGTAAAATTAACAAGAAAAGACAAATTATTGTGGATCATGAAAATGCGAAATTTCACACATCGGCTCGAAATAACCTCCCTTTTGACCTGTCACAACGTGGAAGTGATGGATCCCCAATTTTCATCACATGATGAAAATCAGTAAAACTGGACTTGATTTAGGTAGTGCCAACCATAAATTGTCCATTAAAAATGCCTTAAATGGGTCAAGACTATATGCTCTAAGAGAATTACCCACACTCAGGTTGGAAAACTGAGCTAGAAACCTCAATACCTTAAACATTAAAAACTGCTAATGTGGTGTGCGTCCCTTATAGGTGGACATGTCAAATCGAGGACCAGTCAGTCTCCATAGATGCGGAATGGCATATTGCAACCACTAAAACTTTCAAAACTCCTAAAATTGAAAGAGACCTAAGAAAGGGACTTTTTTAAAATATACACCTATGTTAAACTTTTTTGTAAATTTTTTTTCGCCTTCCAAGAAGTCGAAATATACAATTACAGCCACTTTGGTAAGAAAATGCGAATAAAATCCGACCGTTAAATATATATAAACCGGTTAACTATGGCAAAAAAGACCTATATTGAATATTTCAGTCTCCACAAACTTAGCATATCAAATTAAAGTCACTTCATTGGTCCATTCCCAGAAAAACAGCAGCATGCTTAATTTAATGTGATTTTTGTGATAAGAAGCTACTTTAGAAATTTTTTTACCTATGATCGACTTTTCGTGGTATTTCAACCTCTTAGGGCTACATAAACATATAATGTCCTCACAACCTTTTTTTAAGCTGATTGCGTTGTAGATTTTTTTGTCATTATCAAAGTAACCATTAAATCAGTATAAAGTGACCCCTATTCTCGTTTTCAAAGATTGTTTTTACGTCCATAGGTCTTCCTTCAGAATTTAGATATATATCATGAACACTAATATTTCGCTAAGGAACAAATATGGAATACACTTTTCCTGATCAACCAAAAAACACCGTAACACCATTCAATTTAAAATAGCTTTTCAATTACAAATTCAATTTTTTTATATATGTCGATGGTTTTACGCCACACATGAATACGTCTATATGGAAATTAAAATTCTATAGTTTCAACTGTAATGGATACATTTACACGTTTCGTTTTCGCTTTGTGTTCGCTACGCTATGTGCCAGCAAAACGTAAAAATAACAAAAAGCAACAACAACAAAAAATCACATAAAAAAGAGGTTGAAATAACAATAAATATGTCAATACAAGAAGAGTTCATATTGCCGACAGCAACGATACCAAAGTAGTAAGCGGAAAATAAAAGCGAACATCCAACAAACACCAATGCCGACAACCGACCAAACACTCATGCATAAGCAAACATGCAAATGTATTCGTATACAAAAACAACAACAACAGCAGCAACAACAAAAAAATGGAAATGTTGCTTGTTTCCTTGCTATGCTATGGAATATTTGATGTGGTACAATGACCACCAACACTCGTTATGGATACTTTGGCTATATTTTACGTTCACTGCCACCGTGTGTGTTCCTTTATTTTCAGGATATTGCAAAATTTAAATAATCAATATTTTATCAAGCATTACTCCATTTCTTTGCAGTACAATAAAAAGAAGAAGAAAACAAAAAAGAAAACGAAACTGAGAAAAATAATATATGATGAAAATAAAATTGTCATTTTAGTAGCATAGAGAAAGAAGTAAGGTTATGCACGTACCAAGGATATATAGCAGCACTATGTGATTTGAGTGTACATGTGATAATGATAGGGGTTGTGTGGGTGCGTATGAGTGTGGTGATGGTAGTGGTAGGTGATGACTGTGGCGGCGGCAGCGGTGTCGTATAAGTTATGCCAACAACATGACAATAAATATAAATCATACGTCCACTGGAATTCACATTAACATATCGCAAA
This sequence comes from Musca vetustissima, assembly GCF_032173495.1. Classification (NCBI taxonomy): domain Eukaryota; kingdom Metazoa; phylum Arthropoda; class Insecta; order Diptera; family Muscidae; genus Musca; species Musca vetustissima. Next base: position 74,438 of record NW_026888554.1, read on the forward strand.
AGTTATCTTAGCGACAAATGCGATTGACATGCATACATCGATATGTCATTATTTATGATAATTGATGTGAATACTATTACGACGGTATGTGGAGTATTTCAGAAGAGAAGGAAGAAATGTGTGGTGATAGAGTTGACATACCCAATTAGAATGTCGACCTACAAAATGAAATTTGAAGTATTAAATTCAGAATACTCAATAAAACCCTAAACTAAAACACATCTCGTGGATGTTGGACAATTTTTTACTTTTTTGAATAGGCGTCGCTATAAAGGCGAAGTTTTTGGTAACTATTTGTAGGGACTATTTACCTTTAATTTCTACGAATATTTTTTAAGAACAATTACCCGTGTTGATTTTGACTTTTACAATTTTAATGAATATTGGATTTTTAAGGAAATTTTTTTGAAAGACCAATACAAGCAGATAGATTTTTAAAGAAAAAATTTCAAGCACCAACTTAAGGCGTGGATTTATAAGGAAAATTTTTTGAAAGACCATACACCATTTAAGGTCTAGTTTTTTTAAAGAGTATTTTTTTCACGGACCAAACGAACGCATCGATTTCTTAAATAGGTTTTTTTCAACGACTAGAGAAGGCGTAACTTCATTAAGAACCTACAAAATGGGTATATTTTTAAAAGAACCAAAACTAGGCATCTTTATTTCTAGAAATATTTTTTCAAGGACCAAAACAAGTCGTAGATTTTTCACAGATTACATTTTAAGGACCAAAAAACAAGGCCTCTATTTTTAAAGGATCAAAACAAGGCCTATATTTTTTCAAGGACCAAATCGAGGCGTGGATATTTTTAACAATATTTTTTAAGGACCTAATGGATATTATTTCAAGGTTAAATATAAGACGTGGACTAAGGAGTATTTTTTGAAGGACCGATACCAGGATACGTACTTACATAAGCCGAGCTTAAAAAAGATTTCCAAGCGCGTCGGCCTTGTGCGCACCTCCTACAATTTGAAAGACCACGTTCCAAGATGTTGTTTTCTACTTGGTATTTTCATTTGATTCGTGGCCTTCCCCTTCTACGGGAACCATCAGTAGGCTCGCTTTTATATGCCATTCTTATTCATTCGCACAACATGGCCTAGCCATCGTAGTCGCTGTAGCCCAATACGACTGACTATGTCGATGTCTTTCAAACACCTCAAGAGCTGCCTCATCTGCTTGCGCAAGTTCCCATGCTTCAGATCCATATAACAGCTCAGGTAGTATCATTCAGAGGTGGCTGTTTCTTCTCGCAATGTTCCACCCATTATATCGATGTCATCTGCGCAGGCGAGTAAAATGTGATGTTTGGTGTACAGAGTGCCATTTCTGTTCACCTTTGCGTCTCGTATGACCTTTTTCATCAGGATGTTAAAAAGGTCACACGACAAAATGTCACCTTATCTGAATCCTCGTTCGGTATTGAAGGGCTCCGATAGGTCCTTTACGACTTTAACTGCCGACCTTGTCACACTTAAAGCTATCCTGCATAGCCGTATTAATTTTGCAGGAATGCCGAACGTAGACATGGCTTTAAACACCTCTGATCGGATAGGGCTGTCGAATGCGGCTTTATAGTCGACGAATAGGTGGTATGTGGTGGTATCTTTTCCAGGATTTGGCGCAGTGATGGATTGCAAGTTGGATTTGCAAGTTCTGAAGCCGCATTGGTATGGTCCAATAATGGCATTGACCATTGGCTTCAATCGTTCACACAGCACACTGAATAGCACTAATTTCTCTATAGTTGGCACATATCGTCTTGTCTCCTTTTTGGTGCACGTGACAGAGGATGGTGAGGTTCCAAACATTGGGCATGCATTCCTCTAGCCAAACTGAACTAATCAGCTGGTGCATGCTCCTGACCAGCATCTGACCACCAGTTTTCAATAGTTCGGCTGGTAGCCCGTCGGCTCCTGCTGATTTATAGTTCTTGAGCCTATTAATAGCTTTTATGACCTCATCTTGGCTAGGAGGTGTACATTTCTGGGGTATCTTCTTCACCGCCGCTATATGATAGCAGAAGCTTTTCAATATGCTCCTTCCAGATCCTCAACACGCTGTCTGTATCTGTCACCAGGTTTCCTTCTTCATCTCTATAGGAGGATGTGCCTGCACCAAAACCTTCGGTTTGGTGTTTTACTCGTTGGTAAAATTTCCGGACTTCATTCTGACCCCTGTAAATCTCGATTTGCTCACGCTCACATTTTTCTTGTTTTTTTCTTCCTTTTTCTGAAAACACTCCTTTTCTCCTCTCTCTCCTTTTCTCCCGATAATTCTCCATCACATTACGTGTTGCTACTGTCTGCAGGCTTGCCCTATACCCCGCGTTTTTCACATCAGTAGCATTACGAGACTCCTGATCGTACCATGGATTTCTTGGTAGTGGTTTTTGTTATCCAAGTGTTGCTTTTGCCGCAGTTTGTTGGAAGTGGCCAATTCTTTGCCATTGTGCTTCTATACTATTATCGAGACAAGAAGTGCTTTCGCCAAGCAGGTGGGTAAGTTGAGCAGAGTAGGCGTCGGCTACCTGTTGTGTTTGCAGTTTTTCTATGTCGAGTTTCCGTGTTGTGTTAGATCGCACCTTTGCTGCAACATTAAGACGAGTTTGAACCTTGGCTGCTACAAGGTAGTGGACCAAATCGATATTCGCTCCTCGGATCGATCGAACGTCTAATGAATGGATGAATGCCTTCCGTCTACCACAACATGATCAATTTGATTTCTCGTTGCTTGATTAGGAAAAATCCAGGTGAAGTTGTGTATATCGAGATGTTTTTTGCTACCGCGAAGTCAATCAACCTCATGCCGTTGTCGGATGTTTCTTCATGAAGGCTGAATTTTCCGACGGTGGGGCCAAAAATAATTTCCCTTTCGATTTTTGCATTAAAATCTCCTAGTAAAATTGTAATGACATGGCCAGGGCAGCGATCTTATGCTGTTTCTAGGCGCTCATAAAATATGTCTTTGGTCTGCTCATCTTTGTCTTCGGTCGGAGCACGGGCGCAAATAAGAGTGATGTAGAAGAACTTCGCATCTACTGGAGTGAATCTGGAGACGAGGTCTTTTATTCTCCTGTTAACCATAAATCCGCAGCCAAATTCATGCCTCGTTTCATGACAGCTATAATACAGGGCGTAATCGTCAGATTTATTTACGCCTGTCCCTTTCCATCGCATTTCCTGTAAGGCAATAATATCGGCTTTGTACTTCTTGAGTACATCCGCCAAAGCGAAAACTGCGCCTGTTCTGTACAACGTGCGCACATTCCAAGTGCAGATTCGCAGATAGTGGTCCTTTATACGTTTGTGGGGGTCGTCAACATTTAAAGGATATTTTGTCAGAAGAGGTGTAATATCCATAATTAGAGGTGTAATATCACACGATCTGGTTGGCCTATCGACCGGCTATTCTAAGCATAAATATTTTAGGTCTTAGTAAAATATTTGTTTTATATCCTCATTGCAATTTTTCACATATCAACAACAAATGTCTTTCAAAAGCCACATCCTTTTCAAGGAATAATCAGTATTGTTATCATTTAAAATAATTACTCCAATATATCCTTATCAAAGTCATTATTGGAAATTTGTAAATCCCTAAACCACTACACTGAATTGTTATATTTACATTGAATGCCGAAATTCAATTAAGCTCTTGCAAATTTATTAAAACAATGTCAATTTGTATTTTCATTAGATTTTACTAATTATCTACTCGATAAACATTTACTTTGTTTCTATCTCCACAGGAGTGAAGTAGAAAAACAAAACAAAAAAATATCCTAAAATAAATAAATACAAGTAAACATTAAGTTTTCAAAATATATTTATATCTCCATTTTATTTGCAGATATCATTACCACCATGTCAAAAATGTAAAGAAGACAAAAAAGCATGGAGAGAAGCCAACAATGATGCTTGCTGCTACAAAGGACTCTGCACATGGATACGTAAATTCTGAAGACATCAAACATACTGACATACGTACAACATTCATGCAAAAATTACATACATATATACACACATATTCAGCAATAAAGTGATTTTTATTTGGACATCATCGAACACTCACACATGTGCATATACAATATGTATATATGTGGAAGTATATATACTGATGATGATGGAAACCAAAAAATCTAGTTAAATATACCAAAAATAAATAAACACCTATAGTCAAATATACATACTCATATATATACAAATATCGATGAATGAATATATGATGATGATGACGTTGACGATATGAACGTGGATATGGATGATATGCTGACGATAACGATAACAACATAACAATATATGTGCATACATACCTAGGGTATGTTGGCATTTATGTATGTACTGTATATGAAATGAATAAATATGTATAAAATAAATATAGGAGAAATATATCGATTTACTTGTAAGGGACAACCAACACACATACAGACATTCATGAGCAATACAATAACTCAGAGGTGGAGAAGAGGAGTATATATAACTATAATGTATATGTATATATATAGGAAGTAAACAAAGTACAGTGGCGGGCATAATTGTGAGAAAATTCGGAATTGATAAAAATAATTTCCATGACCCCAACTTTCATCTTTGGAAGATTTCCAGTTGAAGTATTTGTATTTGGACTTTCGGATTCTTGGAGTATAAAAAATTTCTTGAAGAAAATGGTATTTGTATACCCTACACAACTATATTGTCAGGGTGTTATAGCTTTGTGCAGCCCCAAGAGTTTGTAAAGCCGCGAAATATTGGTCCTAGACCCACCTTTAAGTATACCAATCGTCAAATCTCGACTAGCTGAGTCGATCTAGACATGTGTGTCCGTCCGTCTGTCCATTATAATTTGTAAACACGATACAGGTCACAGTTATTGACCAATCTTCACGAAATTTTGCATGTAGGATGGGTTCGGCCCAATAAAGACCCCTATTGTTTTTGGAAAAGATCGGTTAACATTTCAGGGATGAAATGGACCAAATACTTCATTTGTGACGGTTTTTCTGGTCGATTCAGATGCCCCAATAATGGCCCTAACATGTCGAATTTTTACATGAAGAAGGTGATCGGGCCATGGAATAAGCATGCCTGTTTTGATAAAGATCGGTCAATATTTAGCGGGTCAAATGAACCCTGACTTTTGTGTGAAAAATTACAAAATGTTTATTCTGTACTTGCTTCTGAAGTACATATACCTGAGAAGTTGATAGTATATCCAAGAGAAATTGTTGACCTTCAAATTGATACCAATTATATGGCTGCATGTACTCTGATGTGGGAGTTATAAGTAATTAGGTAAAGGACCTATGTGAATAGTATTACTATTACCCCATTAGAGGACAGAAATGTCGCGCTGATCGCTTTGAAATTGTACATGAAGTTCCGATTATGACCATGGTGAAGTTTTTTCGGTGAAGTTGAGATTTCATTCAGGGGCTGCAATGAACCGAAAACATTAATTTTTTCAGATTTTCTAGTCGCTCTAGAGGCAATTATTATATGCGGGACATCACATATTTTACAAGGTGAAGGGGATCTGTCCAAATACTTAGATTAGATGATGATGATCGCTCAATATTCCGAGGGTCAAATCAACTAAAACCTAAAGTGTCCAATTTTTTATTTTACGTCGTAAAAATTCATTTCAAGAAAAAACAATTTTGGAAAATATGCCAGGGCTAGATAGTGGAGTTGTTGATCTATAATCGGTAAGAAGGGTGCAAATATCACGAAATATTGGCCAGGCTCAGAATATAGAACCGCAGAAAGTTTGCTTTTCGTGGCAGTTGTGTATCATATGGTCCCGTCCGACTATACTGCTCCGCTCACTGGTTTTGATTCTAGTCGCCCAATAAAACGGTATTTTTATACCCTCCACCATAAGAAGGAGGGTTTTGAAGTCTGTTATACCATGATATCTATACCAGATTTTTGGTATTTTGAGAATTTTAACCGGAAATGTATATTTAACCTCAAATTCCCCATTTCGTAAATGCCTTGTTAACCTCGAAGTGAGGCACCAGCGAAATTCTCATACAGTTTATGTCGTTGGTCAGCTAAGTACTTCGCTTTGTTACAAGAGACATTTGGGTATGAAAGGTTTTTTGTATAGAAGCAATAGCTTCTGGGGAGAATATCCCAACAAAAAACTTAGGGAACTGATGAGGATCAGTGGCGTGATCCGAAACTATAGTCTTCCCTGCCTTACCCCTCGGCAAACAATGCCATACATTTTTTATAAAAACAACAAACTGGGATTCAGCCTTACTATTCTGCAAAAAAGAAACGATAAATAATATAAATTATATTTATTTTAACACAATTATGATCGCCACTGTATATTCGAAACATAACTACAATACTGTGTATGTGCTGAAACACCACAAATAACCACAAAAACTGCAGCAATGTAAATATTTATTATTAAAATTAACAAAGTATTCAACAAAAAAATCCCACAGCAACAATAACAACTACAACAATAAAGAAATGTCAAAAAGGTTAAACAATTGGGATATAAAACCAACAAAAACAACAACAAGAAGAAAAATTTAATTTCAAATTACCTATTCTGTAAAAATTGAAATACAAAAATGTACACACACAAAAACGTAATTGAATATTCTAAAATGGCAAAGCAACTGAAAAAAACTAAACTAAATTTGTAAAATAAACGAAAAGCAGAAAACAAACCAAATATTGCAACTACCAACCACAACAAGAGCAAGAGCCCACTAAAAATTGTAACAATACATATTTTATAAATTTTAGCAAAACAAAACCAACAACAAAATTGAACTAATTGAATTCGTAAACCCATAACTAACCACAGCGAAAATAACCATTGAGCGAGCACACACACATTTTTCTCTAAAGCAAAAAATCATTCAAATCGGGTTTATTCTGTTTTTTGTATTGTTTTATTTTAGTAAAAGAAAAACCAACAAATATTGAATACATTCAACATTTTTCTATTTCCATTGACAACCCACAATACTAGAAAGACAAAAATTATTAGAATTTATATGAAAGCCATATTTACATTTACAATAAGCCAAAGAATTTAGGGATTATAAATTATAGGAATTTTTTTATTTAAATTTGGATTAAATTGTTGCATTGTTTTATTTCAAACGATTTCTTTAAAGATGGATATATTAATTTTATTTTGGTAAAAACTTTAGAGTGGAATTATGTTTCAGATTGCAGTTATCGCAAGTTATTAACGTGTTGATTATGACCGTTAAGGGGACCCCCCACCCTTCTCGGTGTCAAAATTGTTTTCGAGTTAATTCGAATCTACTCTAATTCTAGAATGTCCCTACAAAATTTCAAGTGAAAATCTCAAGAAATCTTGAAGATATAGCCGATTTATTGTGTCAGCACGATAACTCAAAGTATAAATATAAATCTTTCAGGGGAAGTGGATTGCGCGGGCTGTAATGAAGAACTCATGTGGACTTTATATACTAATAAAAGAGTAAAGTGATTAACTGACCGATTGATTGACTTACTTAACGATTCGTCAATCTTGAAATTTTGGGTGACGGTCACTCTTAGTCCAAATGTGTCCGATAAGGCTGGGTTTTTGGAAATTCGTAATAGAACGGTACGACAAGTACTAACTATGGTATCATTTGTATTCGAATCGGTAGAGCTAGAGCTCTGAAAATGTTTTTTTACCAAATGTTTTTTTCTTTTTTTGGACATTCGAAATATAAGTATTGGAAATGTACTAAATACAATTTCGTAGCATATGAATGGATATAGCTAAAAACTTGAAATGTGGAATGCGAAAAAAGGCTGTAGAGTAGGGTCTATATAACGAGATGTTTTTGGAAGTGTGTAATCATGTGTACGAAAAGTTTATATGGTACTATATTTGGTACAAATTTCATTTGGAGGTACAAATGGATCTAGAATCTTGAAATTAACATTACCATCGGAGTGTATGATTGGAATATGTAAGTGGTTTTGGAAATTTACTTATGTGTAGGAAAAGTACTAAATCGTACTATAGTAATAGGTATAATTTGAATGTAGGTGAACCTTTAGAGATGGGATCCAGAAATTTGGAATTAGGATCATTGTTGGGGTGTATGATTGGTGTATGTGCGAAATTTTGGAAATTCGTACTAATGTGTACTAAATGGTACAAAATTTGGATTTGGTTGAACAGATAGAGCTGAAATCTTGACATTTGGAGTAAGGATCATTGTTGAGAGTTAGAAATGAGCTATTTAGTAAGTTTTGAACTAAAATTGGTACAAACTAAATTTTGAGTTAACCGAAGTAGGAAATTTTGGAAATTTGTACTAACGTGTACTAAATTTGGTACAATTTAAATTTTGGGAGAGCCAATGGATCCTGAAATTTTGAGTTAGGGTCACTGTTGGGTTTTTGTTATTTTTTTTATTACTAATGTGTACAAAATTGTACCAAATGTGGATTTGGGGGAAACGATAGAACTGGAATGCTGAAATTTGGATATAAGGTTACTATTGGAATGGGGTATGGATGTAGTTTTGGAAATTCATAATTATGGGTACTAAATTATACTAAATTTGGTACAATTTGAACTTTGGGAGAACTGATGGAACTGGGATCCTACAATTTGGAGTTAGGATAATTTTTGGGGTGTAGGATAGGGCTATGCAGAAAATTTTGGAAATTCGAACTAATGTGTACTAAATGGTACCAAATTTGGATTTGGTGGAACCGATTGAGCTGGAATCTTGATTTTTGGAATAAGAATCACTATAGGGGTGTTTGATTGAGGTATGTGGGAAGTTTTGGAAATGTCTACTAAATGGCACTAAAGTTGTACAATTTGCATTTATAGTGAACCGATAGAGTTGGAATGCTGACATTGGGTAACAAATATGGATTTGGGTGAACTTATGTTCGAAATGTGGATATTTTTTTCGAAATAAGTATTACAAGAATACAAATGGTAATTAATGATACCAAATGTAGTACAGAGCTAAATTTTTATAGTGGTCATAATTAGGGTGGAGAGTTGAGATATATAAGTACTTTTGAAAATACGTACTATAAGAAAACATACTACAATTTTAATTATAATCGGTATTGGTTTTTAAATAATTCTCACATTCTCTAACGAAGCTATGGACATAGGCTAGTTTGAATACATAGATGTGTGGTTTTCTGCAATATGATCGGGTAAATGTCGAAAAGGACAATTAAAAAAATGCAAATATTTAAAAAGGCAATTAAAACATGCACATACTGAATAGTCCCGTAGGATGCCCTACTTCAAAGCTTACGAACGACAATTCATAGGAATATTTAGATGCTAAAGCATTTAATTTTTTAAAAACATAAAATTCTGAAAAATCTTGATATCTTTATTTGATTCGATGGTACGTTCCGTATAATTTAATATTTGAAACTATTATTTCATAGGGAGTATACAGTTAAGATTTCCGGAATAAATCAGTAAACAAGTCTTTAAATTCGGTTGGCCCGACATTTTTATAAACTCACTTCCATGATAAAACTCTGTTTAAATTTTATTTATACCGAAAATGGGGCGGAACTTTGATGTGGGGGTTACATTAGAACTCTGACAAACCCTCCAATATTTAGGAATGTCAAATTACAGCGATATGGTCAATATTGATAATAATATGGTATGGTCAATATTGATAATTTTTCGTACGGAGATTTTCTCAATGCAAATCTCGAATATAAAATTACAGCTAATTTGGTTGAAGCAAGAGTCCAAGCTACCCAAAATACCCAAATTTGGGTCTATGTTTACCAATATTAATCGTTCTTAGTAGGAAGATTTGACACCACATAAGAAGATGAAAAATTAAATTGGAGCCCATTGGGGGAAAAAAACATCCTGCTCAAAGCACCTAAAATATCGAGTAATATGGGGGCTTCCGTCAACATGGGCCAATATTGATTATTTTTGTTAGGGAAATTTTATACTACTCCACACATACGGACAAACACAAATCGAAATCGGTGAATATTTCGATGCATTGCCAACGAAATTTTATACACACTCCACCTTATGGTAAATAAATACGACATAAAATGCAAATTTTTCCCTTTTCTACACAAAAGTCCTGTCGATTTAACCGGCAAAGTATTGACCGATCAGTAATCTTAATCAATAATCTTAATATCGTGGACCAGCCATGCAAACAGTAGAAACAATCTATGTGCAAAAAGTTTAAACCACCATCTTGATTATTGTGATCCCTCCCTATAATTATTTCAGCAAAGGGAGTTACAGTGTGACTATTTTTTTGCTGGTGAATTTGAAGTTCATGAAGAAACCCTTGATATTTTTACGTAGTTTTCCATATTTTCTTGAACCCTATACTAAATAACACAACAAAAGATTTAAGATAGAGCATTCAAAGACGAAAAATCGATATTTTTATGTTTATTTTATGTTTATACCTTACAAAACTATGTTGTCAGGGTATTATAGCTTTGTGCAGCCCCAAGAGTTTGTAACACCGCGAAATATTGATCCTAACCCACCTTTAAGTATACCGATCGTCATATCTCGACTAACTGAGTCGATGTAGACATGTGTGTCCGTCCGTCCGTCGTCCATTATAATTTGTAAACATGATGAAGGCCACAGTTATGGACAAATCTTTACGAAATTTTGCATGTATGATGGGTTCTGTCCAATGACGATCCCTATTGTTTTTGGTAAAGATCGGATGAAAAACTATATTTTTGTCGGATTTTCTGGTCGTCTCAGAGGCCCCAATTAAGGCCCAAACATCGCGAATTTTCAAATGGAGAAGGGGATCGGGCCAAAGAATAAGCATGCCTGTTTTGATAAAGATCGGTCAATATTTAGAGGATGGACCCTGACTTTTGTGTGAAAATGACAACATTTGTATTCTATAGCGTATATATTTACTCCTGAAGGACATAGATCGGAGAAGTTTATAATATATGCAAGAGGAGTGGTTGACCCGGATGTGGGAGTTACACGTAAATAATTACAGGTGTCGACGTATTCAGATATTATTAGCAACCCTTTTTTACACTAGAGTATGGAAATATATTCCGTCCGTGAGGTTCCGTTATGTCAAGGACAACGCCTATAATTTTCGGTAATGATCAGATAATATTATATTTGGGATGGAGTGGACCGAAAAATTAATTTTTTGTGTTTTTCCAATCGGCTACAATTGAAATCCGAACATCACAACAAAACCCACTGTGAAGGGAATCTGCAGAAGTAATTAGAAGAGCTGTACTCAATATTAGTAATATTTTTTGACCTCTAGTCGGTCAAGAGGGTGCAAATATCGTGGAAGTTGTGTAGGGTATCATATGGTCGACCCCGTCCGACTATACCTCTTCTCTCACTGGTTTTATTTTATCCGATCTTTGCTAAAAACAGATAAAATATATTATGAAAACTATATTAAATATCGATCGATTTGACACAGGTCATTCGGCATGCTTCAGCAGATGCCAAGTTGACAAACGAAGGTTATTTTGTGCACCATTTAAACAAAATCTGCCAGGAAATTATATTGTGATTTTCATTCTATACTTAATTAAATATTCTGTGCAAAATTTGAAGAAAACGTAACACACAAAATTTCCTTATTGTTGGCTAGCTTATAGACTATGCCCATTACACAGTTATTAAGGAATACTCTTTTAAAAAATTCGATGTTGGCTTCTATTTAACTTTTTATATTTTTCCTTAAATATATTTCGTTTTTAAATTAAAATCTAATTAAAATGCAGATCAATGAAAATTTCTCTTTGAATACCATCATTAAGTAATTATGTTTCAATTTTGTAGTAATTAATATAGGTATAATAGGAAATTATTGAAACAACAATATAGTTAACACTTTTGAAACGCGTTGAAATAATAATTTTGTAAATATTTACCAATATCATTTAGTGTAAAACATATCACTAATGCGTATATTTTGTAAAAATAATTAATATGCAAAAAATTATCATGTATGTAAATTAATTGCTCTTTAATTTCTGGGTTTATTGTAAATGTATAAAAATTTCCATTTAAAGTCCTCACTCATTCACGCACACACACACACACACCACATTAACTAAACTTTGTTATTTACTTTAGAAATTATCATAAAACTGAAATTTATAAATATATATAGAGAGAGTGTATGAATAATTACTACATCATTGCCTTGTTGATATCATAATTATAATAATTACAATTAACATTTAATATTTAATTAGCTAATAATTAACTTAATAATAATAATATAGGACACCGACAAACAACAAACAAACCAAAACTAGTCAAATATTAAATAAATAGAATAAGAATAATGAATTTAGAAATATTTATTATAATAGTTAAAAAAGAACAAAAAAGTCGTGTTTTTACACATAAATTACATTTTCAAATAAATAAAAGTAAATATTTGAAAAATAAACAGATTTAGTAATATTTAAATAAATTTGAAAAACTAAAAATCATCTAAAGTTATAACTAACGACGACCAAGCAACTTTACCACTACTATTATTATTACTCCTATTATTATTATGACCATGGTTATTATTATTATTAAAACAAAGGGTAGTTATTACATTTGTAACAAAAAACAATGCAAGGAAATCCTTACAAAGCAAAAAATGCCAACCATTTCATTATAAATTATCAGCCACCATAGTCGTAAGTGTAATATAGCCTCACAACAAGAAATATTAAAATTAAAAGGGAAGGAAATGTGAAGTTCAAGAAATGAGTTTGAAAATTTATTGACTGAAGTACCTTTTATTTTTATTTCAAAAATTTTATTTCCTAAAAATTTTGTAAGTAAGTATATACTACAAAAGCAAATCGAGTGAAAATTGTTGTATACTGATCAAAATTTGTTCATAAATGAGGTATAAGTATGCCTAAACATTTTAAATTCTAAATTAGATATACTAATCCATTCGAGTACGAAAATCCCTGCAATTAGGAAGTATTCCTAATAACACTGGCAAATAGTTTATATATCGTATATAAACTATTTGCCAGTGTTATTTGAATAAAAGTACTTTTAGATTTACGAAATCCACTCGATCCCAAGTGTCAATTCCATAGCGTCTACGTATATGATCCACTGGATTTTTGAACATGATCAAGGTGACGTATACGATATGGAGTTGACATATAAGGTCGATTGGATTTCATAATCTAAACGTGTTCCAAGAGCGGATACGTATTGTACTTTTCATGTAGGAGTAGAATACGCTCCAAATCGACTGGATTCCTGTCTCGCCAAAACTATTTAGTGTCCGTTATACCGTGTTTTTAGTAATATAATTTGCTTTAAGGGACCCCCTCCCCCCATTCACGATTTTAATTTTTCAAGATTTTCCATGGACTGGTAAATCAATACCAATGCTTGGCATGATAACTCCCCATTGGAACATCTGAATCCGAAAATTTCAACGGTATTAGAAAGAGTACATGTCTGGCTCTCGTATGAACTAGGATTATTGACTTCGCTCTAAAATTAACAAAATGGCGGACCTTTGAAAAAATATTTTTCGAAAATCACCGATTTTTGACCAAAACCCAAGTTAAAAAATAAGGAAGATATTCACCGATTGGCTTTTCATACGATAGCTATACACTCACAGAGAAACGTGTAAAAATTTGGAATCGATTGGGTCATTAGTTTTTGAGTTATCGTGTCCGCCATTCACAAAAGAGAAAAACGCGATTAAAGTTTCTTGAGATTTTCTCTTGAAATTTTGTAGGGACATTCTTGAATCAGTGTAGATTCGGATTAAATCAAAAAAGTTTTTGACCCCGAGAAAGGGGGGGGGTCCCCTTAAATCGGCTGAGAACATTTTTATTTTATATTTTGGGGAAAAAGTAATCTTGAGGCAGAGCCGATAAAACATTATATATTTTACATCTGGAGACTTTGAGCTTTATACCATTTTACAACATAGTGGGTCACGGTCAAAGTCCACATTTCATATTTTTGTGTATATAATTTATATTTGATAACTATTGTACCAAATTCACATGTGTCAAAATATAAACATGAAAATTGTGTTCCAGAACCTAGTGCCAAGTAGTGCCAGAGGATATTTTAATGGTTAGAACACCAACCGACGCCTTGATATGTTCTTTGCCCAGAATTTTCCGACCGTCATTAATAAATAACACAACCCACCCAACCTACGATTTTATGTTTTTTTGATCCCAGAAATTCTAAAATGTAGTCATTTTGATGGTAACTTCCCTTAAATTAAATTTCAAGATTTTCAATGAGCTGGTAAATCATTATCAATGCTTCTTAAGGTTTGTTGTCGTTTGGTCGTTGTTGTTTTTGATTTATCGTGCCCTCCATTCGTAATAACACAGCTTCGAGAAAAATGCGTATACAGTTTGGGAATCACTCTTGCCGTCACTTGATGCTGGCACAATAAATCGGCTATACTTTAAGAGTTCTTGAGATTTTCACTTGAAATTTTGTAGGGACATTCTTGAATTAGTGTAGTTTCGAAAAACTCACCAAGAATGGGGGGGCCCTTTAAAGTTCCAAACCCACATTTAAATAAATTATCCCGCCGCAAATGTCCATATCTTAATATATAAAATAACTTAGTGATGACTGAGTGACTGACAGATCATCGTCCAGATAATACGACAGAAACTAAAACTTTGAAATTTGGGTGTGGACTGTTGTTGGTTTGTAAGCGTGAGATAAGTCTGGGTTTTTGCAAATTCGACCTTGAAGGGTACGAAAAGTACTAGAACCTTTGTATTATGCGAATGGGAAAAACTAGAATTCTATATTTGGAATGAGGGTCACTCGTGTAATTTTAGAAAGATGTACAAAACGGTTTTTGGAAATTCGGAATTTAGTTATGGAAATTGGAAATTCGGAATTTAGTTCGGAAATTAGTTATATATATATATATATATATATATAGCTAGAATTCATACTTATCAAAATGACTGCATAGGTGGAGTTCATACATTTGGACTATTAATTTTTTTCAGGATTGAGAAAGTTTTGGAAATCGTATTTATGAGTACGAAAAGTACTAAATTTTTTACAATTTGGAATTTGTTGGAATTAAGATTACTGTTAGAGAGCAGGATTGATGTAGTTTTAAAATTTCTTACTTATGAGTATGAAAAGTTCTAAATGGTACTAAAATTCTTAAAATTTGGATTTGGATGAATTGATAGAGCTTGAATCCTGAGATTTGGAGATTACTGTTGGAGTGTAGGATTGAGATATGAAGACAGCTTCGGAAATTCGAATTTATGTGTACGAATAGTAGGAAATGCACTAAATTTGGAACAATTTGGATTTGGGAAACGGAGTAAGCTGCAAATCTGAAATTTTGAATAATGTTTACTGTTGGAATTTTGATAGTTTTTAAAATTCATGTGAAGTAAACGGTACTAAAGTTGATACAATTTTTGGAATACAAATTGCTGTTGGAGTGTACGATTAAGTTAGTTTTGAAAATTCGTGTTTATGGGAGCGAAAAATACTAATGGTGCTATAGGTGAACAGATTGGATATAGGTGTATTAGTAAACGACCTTACATTATTATTAGCTACAGTTCTTTTTGAACTGTTTTAAATATATGGAATTTATAATTTTTCTTATAAAGACTATCAAAGCATGTGTCAACATCATTCTAATAATAAAAAACGCTTCGAAACTTCGATGAATCTCAAAGTTTTGCACAAAGTAGAAATGCAGCCGAATTACTTTCCAAATATCTTAAAGAAGATCGTTCTTTGCCATGATCTATTTAATTTAAGGGGACCCCCCCATTCTCGGGGTCAAAATTTTTGTTGATATAATTCGAATCTACACTACTTCAAGAATGCCCCTACAAAATTTCAAGTGAAAATCCCAAGAACTCTTGAAGATATAGCCGATTTTTTGTGTCAGCGTCAAGGGCTTCTCAAACTTTAAACGCGTTTTTCTCTAAACATTTTCTTGTGAATGGCGGGCACGATAACTCAAAAACTAATAACCCAATCCATTCCAAATTTTTACACGTTTCTCTATGAGTGTATAGCTATCGTATGAACTAGGATAAAGCCAATCGGTGAAGATCTTCATTATTTTTTAAATTGGTTTTTGGTAAAAAATCGGCGATTTTTCAAAAATATTTTTTCAAAGGTCCACCATTTTGTTAATTTTAGAGCGAAGTCAATAATCCTAGTTCATACGAGAGCCAGACATGTACTCTTTCTAACACCGTTGGAATTTTAGGATTCCGATGTTGCAGTGAGGAGTTATCATGCCCAAACATGCCCAAAACAATAACAAAAATTTTTTGTAAATTATTTTTCTTCTCTTTTAAAGTTACAAACCTTAACAAGCATTGGTATTGATTTACCAGCCCATTGAAAATCTTGAAAAAGTAAGATCGAGAATGGGGGGGTTCCCTTAAGTGGCTCTTGGACAATGAGAATATGAAGTGATTTTTATAATCTAGAACATCTAAGCTTGGTACAGAATTTTAATAATCAATATTGATTTACAGTCACTTTTGAGGATAGGATCTTTCTCAGTCGACTTCTGCTCCTGATTTTTGTAGTGAAACATATATAGTTCCCATATACGAGATCTGATCAAAACACAATCGTCAAAAAATTATACATAAAATTTAGTTTAATTTAAAGTCTTATCTAAACCTCGAAACATATTATGCAACGTGTCTTTTTTTACAGGTAAAAGCTCTTGCTTCGTTTTTTTTATCTCCTCATTCGTAGCAAAAAGATTTCAAACGGTGCATAACCTCAAGCTGTTATTGATTATTTATCGCACGACTTTGTGGCAAATTTTCTCGATGCGCCACAGTGAACAAAAGCTTGTTTTCTTCATTTTTGGCTCTTCTGCATTGGGATGATTGGACATTAATTTCTATGTCATAGCCATACACCAATGATTCGTCACCAGCTATGGCCTTTTTGAGGTAATCTGCCGTGGATTGCCGTGAACGATGTTCAACATCTCCTGAGCGATGTCCATGAGACGTATGTTTTTTTATTTTGTAGACATTGTTTGGCATGTCTCAAACTATATACCAATATCTTCCCCAACCACTATGGTAGTGTCTCGAGGACTACCCAAAATTATTCTTAAATGTTTTCAAATGTTTGTAGACGTGCTCCGACGAGCAGGATGGATATCGTAATTGGCATTTTATCGGTCTTCTTGAGACCAGTTATATTTATCAGGTATATATTATATTTTTGAATCGGATATACCTAAATGTAGGTTCGATTTGAATAATAAAACATTCTTAGAACCGGTATATAGATTTATATAAGGTTTTAAGAAAGGTTTAGGGTTTAAAGAAACTGTCATGAATCCATGTCCAACTTATCTGTACTTTGAAATGTTAGTTTAAAAATATGTATAAACCATTTTCATTTAAAATGTTCCAATTAATACTTTGATCAATGAATTTTCAAAACTCATTTTAGCCTTTTTTGTAAATCACAGAGAAACCGAAAGCATTAATTTTATTTTGTAAGTAATTTCCTTATGTCATAACATTTACACTCACACTTAAATAAGCTATCATAAAAGGTATTTATAAAAATTATAAAAACAAACACTAAACGAAGTCAAGTGACGATGAGAATAAATTTATAGTTTAATTTGAAATTACATTTGAATAAAACAAAAACAGAAGCTTGTTAGTGATATTAATTTTTAAAATTATATTTAAATAAACAAAAAGAAAAAAATTAAAACTGCTATGGTAAATTAATAACAAACAAACGGAACACAAACAAACAAATAAACAATAATAAAAAAAAAACTGACTTAATAAAAAACAACAATATTTGAATTGAAATTAAAAACCATTGAATTGGAACGCAATTATTTTTGATGTGATTTCATTTTTCCCTCTTTTGAAAATCACACAATTCAATTTTTAAATTTTGTTTTGTTTTGGAAATTAAAAGGAAAAGTTGTTGGCTCTTCAACAACATAAGCAATTAAATGATATGGTAAGTACAAACGAAAACAACAACAACAACAGCGGCAGCTACAACAACAATATTGACCACCAACCACAACAAGGACATAGCAGAATTTGCAAAATACGAAAAAATAAATGTAAAGCAAAACAAAATATGACGGTCAATCAGCAGGAGGCGGCTTGGGGTCATGCAAATTAGGGCCAATGATTCAATTATTCCGAGAATATATTATTTACGCTAAAATGGAATAAATTAAAAACTCCATTGAAAATTCAATGGTCTAGTTATTTTGATATTAAATTGAAAGCATTGGCATAGCATGCCATGGTGTGGCGCAGTTGCCGTGGCTGAGGTACTTTTTAAAAGTTCTGGTGGTGAAACATAACGAATGTGTGGGGGCCGAGATGCAACCGTGTATACCTTAACAGGTGAGGAAAATTGAGTTTTCCGGTAACAGGTTTCGTTGTTGTTTTGTGTTGTTGTAGCTGTTATTTGCTCGTTCCATGTTAACATTAAAACAATTTGTTATGTTATAGCCTGTCAGAAAACGTATTCATTCAACACAATATAACAGGCTTCGTTATACGGCTATATGGGGCAAATTCGTTAAACATTTTCTATGGCGTAAAAATAGATAGATTTGTTGGCTCTGGTTTATTTATAGAATATGGCAGACAGATGATAATAAGGTATGGTAAGTAAATAGTAAGTATGATCTGTTATATTTAGGGAATCTCTATGTGAATCTGAAAAAATTTCTACAAAACTTTACACACAACAATTAATAATAAATAAGGTAGCATTTATGTTCCATGGCTATAACTGACACAAAACCATGATGCACCATGGCTACCGAATTGGGTAAAATTTGGGTAGGCTCAAGTCGGTCTCCCATACCAAGTTTGGTCATTATCGAAAATATGTTAAGTAAAATTTTAAAGGTTCTTCCTTGGGCCAAAACAATTGGATGCCCAAGTTTCATCACATGGCTTAAATGGACTCAGAAAGTGATTCTGAGTGATAAGTAAATCCTGAAGTAAAAACGGTCGATCATATTGTGCAACAAGATTTTGGAGATGTTGAAACCTCCATATAAAAACCATTGTCATAGGGCAAGTTTTTGAGTAATAGCGTAATGAATGTTTTGATGGTAAAATTCACGAAGAAAATGGTTATTTTTGAGATAACATGTCTTCAATCAAATCGAATGAGGAATATTTTTTGTAAAACATATCTTCCTTCTACTTCGAGCCCTTGTGAGTCTTTTTCGTTCATATTTTAATTTAAATACCACAAACCCCTGGTAGGCTTTATCATGTGAAAATAGATGTATTACACGTTCATCTCGACTAAATTTGGATGTATGTACAAAGGGTTTTAATTAAGCACCGCTCTGAAATGGATAAATGTGAAAATAAAACGCAGCGTATAGGGCAACCCTGCAGACAGTAGCAACACGTAATGCGATGGAGAATTAGCAGGACAAAAGGAGAGAGGAGAAACGTATTTTCAGAAAAAAGAAGAAAGAGCAATAAAAAGGTGAGCGTGAGCAAATCGAGATGTACAGGAGTCAGAATGAAGTCCGAAAATTTTACCAACGAGTAAAACACCAAACAGAAGGCTTTGGCGTAGGCACATCCTCCTGTAGAGATGAAGAAGGAAACCTGGTGACGGATACAGACAAGACGATATGTACCAACTATAGAAGAATTGGTCTTCTTCCCATCGCATATAAGGTGCTATCCAGCGTATTGTGTGAACGACTGAAGCCAATAGTCAATGACATTATTGGACCATACCTGGCGAATATATCATTGACCCCCATATGAGGGTGCCGCCGCATTTTAAATGTATTGATGGTCACAGATGCACTTTCCAATGGGTCCATAATTTGTCATTATGAGCTCATGATGATCCCGACAAACTTTTTTTTATTTAGTTTACAACCATATTTTCAATAAGCCATTAACTCGTCATTATTTGTCAAGTGTTTTAGTATCCAGCATAAAGGGCTAGAGTTTGGCAAAATAATATATTTAAAATTCAGTTATTTTATAAAGGGCTGTGGATTTGAAAACTCTACGATTTGAAAGAGTAATTCTTAGACATTTGTGGCCCAAAAAAATTTTACAAAAAAAAAGTCTGTGGGTTCTTGAAAAAAAAAAATATTTTGCAAAACTGCACCCCTTTACTGTTGCCTGAAAAGGATTTAAAAAAAATCACGATTTACCGATAATTCCATATCTTTCCCTCTGCATCTGTTGGTATTTGCGTCCTTCCCTTTGCATCTGTTGGTCTTTGAAAACTATTTTATTTTTTACATCCATGCCTCAGTTGGTAAGAGTGTGTGCCACCTAGCCAAGATGAAGTTAGAATAGCAATCCATCGGCTGAAGAATAATAAAGCGACTTCAGACTTGACAAATCCACATATTCGTCGACTATAAAGCCACTTTGGACAGCCCTATCCGTTCAGAGGTGTTTAAGGGACCCCCCCCATTCTCGGGGTCCAAATTTTTTCTGATTTAATTCGAATCTACACTAATTCAAGAATGTCCCTACAATGTTTCAAGTGAAAATCTCAAGAACTCTTGAAAATATAGCCGATTTATTGTGTCACCATCAAGTGACGGCTAAAGGGCTTCTCAAACTTTAAACGCGTTTTTCTCTTTTGCGAATGGCGGGCACGATAACTCAAAAACTAATAACCCAATCGATTCCACGTTTCTCTGTGAGTGTATAGATATCGTATGAACTAGGATAAAGCCAATCGGTGAAGATCTTCCTTATTTTTAAACTTGGTTTTTGGTCAAAATAGCCGATTTTCCCAAAATATTTTTATAAAGGTCCGCCATTTTGTTAATTTTAGAACGAAATCAATAATCCTAGTTCATACGAGAGCCAGACATGTACTCTTTCTAACGCCGTTGGAATTTTCGGATTCCGATGTTCCAGCGAGGAGTTATCATGCCCGCCATCAAAAATAAGGACTTTTCTTTAATTACAAAAACAACAACAACACAATAACATAATTTTGTTTTGTAAATTATTTTACTTCTCCTTTATATCTTCAAATATATGTGTGCAAAGTTACAAACCTTAACAAGCATTGGTATTGATTTACCAGCCCATTGAAAATCTTGAAAAATTAAAATCGAGAATGGGTGGGGTTCCCTTAAACCCATGTCTGCGTTCGGCATTCCTGCAACATTAAAAGGGCTATGCAGGATAACTTTAAGTGGCACAAGGTCAGCAGTTAAAGTCGGAAAGAACCTATCGGAGCCCTTCAATACCGAACGAGGATTAAAACAAGGTGACAGTTTGTCGTGTGATCTTTTTAACATCCTGCTGGAAAAGGTCATACGAGACGCAAAGGTGAACAGGAATGACACTCTGTACACCAAACAACACATGTTACTCGCCAACGCCAATGACATCGATATAATGGGTCGAACATTGCGACCTGTAACATCCACCTTTGAACAAATTGCCAAAATGGGTCTGCCAGTAAATGACAAGAAGACCAAGCTGATGGTATCAACGCACAAGATGTTCAGTAGACTCGGACCAACTGTGGATCTTGAGGACTACAACTTCGAGGTAGTCAAAGATTTTATATACCTTGGTACCGCCATAAATAAAACGAATGACAAAATTTAGTCGGATAGGATAGTGTTGGCCAACAGATACTACTATGGTCTGAGTAAGCAACTCATAAGCAAGGTCACCTCCCGCCAGACTAAACTCACACTCTACGAGACACTGATACTACCCGTGCTGTTATATGGATCTGAAGCATAGGTACTTACGCAAACAGATGTGGCAGCCCTTAAAGTGTTTGAGAGAAAAATTCTCCGAAAGGTCTATGGGCCGATCTGCGTTGACGGTGAATATCGCCGCCGAATGAACCATGAGTTATACCAGCTATTCTCGGACAATGACATTGTTGGACGTATTGAACTGCAGCGACAACGTTGGCTAGGTCATGTTGTGAGAATGGATGAAGATGCCCCAGCCCAGAAGGCATATAAAAACGAACCAGCTGATGGTTCACGTAGAAGGGGAAGGACACGAATACGTTGGAAAGATCAAGTCGAAGACAACATTGCCGAAAATGGTCTTTCAAATTGGAAAAACTGCGCAAAAGACCGAAGCGCCTGGAAATATTTTCTAAGCTCGGCTTATGGAACGAACGTTCTGTCACAAGCCAGCTAAGTAAGTAAGACAGACGGACGGACAGACGGATATGTATAAATCGATTTAGAAAGTGATTCTATGCATATTCTCGTTTCCTTTTGCCTGTTACAAACATATGCACAAAGACATAATACCCTGTACCAGAGTGTGGTGAAGGGTATAATAATCCAAGACTATAGCAACTGCTGAAAGTATATTTCAAAAAACCCCACTCCTGTACAGCCTCTGAAAAAATATTCCTCTGAAAACATATTCTTCAAAAAATCCTCTCCTATACATCGGGTGATGAAGGTTATAATAATCCAAGACTATTGCAATTGCTGAAAGTATACTTTTAAATAAAATCCACTCCTATACAGCCTCTGAAAACATATTCTTCAAAAAATCCTCTCCTATACACCGCTAAAAAATAAAGTCTTTGAAATAATTTTCGTTAAAAAATCCTCTCCTATACACCTTTAAAAAAATAAAGCATTTGAAATAATTTTCATTAAAAAATCACGCCTATACAGTCTTTAAAAAAAAATTATTTAAAAAATATACGCCTATACAGCCCCCTGAAAAAATATTATTTTAAAAATCCACGACTGTGGAGGAATAATATTCAAAAATACACTCTAATACACCATGAAAATATTCTTCTAATCAAATCCACTCCTATACAGCCTGTGGAAAAATATTCTTCAAAAATTCTACACCATGAAAATATTCTTTCAATCAAGTTCACTCCTATACTGTATAGAAAAATAAACACTCAGGATGAGAAATTCGGATTTTAGCATTTCAGAAATGTAACATAAACATATCGACTTTTTTTGATATGTTGTCCTTGATGGTGGTCCCCGATATTTAAAATTCCAGCCACTTAATATGACTATGGGGACTTCGAAGTTTTGTCAATGAAATGCACATTAGATATAAACTCCACCATAGAGCAAATGTGTACTCCAGGACGAAAAAGTTCGGAGATGTTGCCATTTTATGAGTGTTAGCCTAAAGAGTGTTAACTTTTTGCCTTTGCTACAAATAGGCCCTCATTTTCTTTGCAACCAATCACAATGTGTTTATCAAACAATTTATCTTCTTAAAATGTTTTTCATTTCTTAAATTAAGATAATCTTAATTTATTTGATCCTTCTAATGAATAATTTCCATAACAAATACAAACAATTAATCAAATTTATTATCATTATTGTTATTATTGACTACAATATTTACATAATAATCCTGACCACAAAACCCTTAAGTCATCCGAACTACTTTATAAATGAAACCACTTAGCATTCTTTGAATTTTCAAAATTAATCATTGTCAAATGTAAACAATTTACCATTTACTCTCTGTGTCTCTCTCTCTGTCCAGTTAACTTTGTGTTCGTTATCAGTTGTCAATATTTAAATTTTGAATTTAATCCCGAAACTGTTTACACAAAAATTAGTCGCATGACTTAATAGTCGGTGTGTTTGTGTGTGAGTGGGTAAGTACAGTAATAGCATCTGCCACACCACCATAACCAGGGCACACAGCCGCTCACACAAACCTTCGATACACAAAAATAAACCGAACAGTAATTTGTAATGCCCACATTGTAATCACAGGGTCAGCCTATTTAGTTTCATATTTGTTGTCAATCAACGAAACATAAATAAATGATTGAATTTACTGTGACCTCAATACATTTGATAAAAGGACACAGGCACACCACGTGCAAATGATGTATGTCTGTTAAAATGTGGACATTTTCAATGTTGGTATATTTGACATAAAATTGAATAATTTATAAGAGTATATAAAAATAAAAATCAATTAATTTAAATTGAATGGTACAGTTCCAGGTCTAAAATATCTAAAAAGTAGACACGGAAAAAATATTTTCGAAGGATTTTTTAAAGAATAGTTTTTCAAGGACTACCAATGGCGTGGATTTTTTAAATAATAGTTTTCAAGAACTATCAAAGGCGTGGATTTTTAAAGAATAGTTTTTCAAGAACTATCAAAGGCGTGGATTTTTAAATAATAGTTTTTCAAGAACTATCAAAGGCGTGGATTTTTAAAGAACAGTTTTTCAAGTTTGCAGGTATTCTTCTCCCTATGGAAGAGCTGCTGATATTCTTCTTCCTATGGAAGAGCTGCTGATATTCTTCTTCCTATGGAAGAGCTGCTGATATTCTTCTTCCTATGGAAGAGCTGCTGATATTCTTCTTCCTATGGAAGAGCTGCTGATATTCTTCTTCCTATGGAAGAGCTGCTGATATTCTTCTTCCTATGGAGGAGCTGGAGGTATTCTTCTTCCTATAGGAGAGCTGGTGGTATTCTTCTTCCTTTGAAGGAGTTGAAGGTATTCTTCCTATAGGAGAGCTGGAGGTATTTTTTCTCCTATAGCAGAACTCCAGGTACTCTTTTTCCTAACGAAGAGCTGCAGGCTTTCTTCTTCCTATAGGAGAGATGGAGGTCTTCTTCCTCTTGGAGGAGAACTGTAGGTATGTAGAGTTGCAATGGCGTGGATTTTTTAAAAGAATAGTTTTTCAAGGACTATCAAGGGAGTGGATTTTTAAGGAATATTTTTTGAAAGACTATCTAAGGCGTGGATTTTTTAAATAATAGTTTTTCAAGAACTATCAAAGGCGTGGATTTTTAAAAAATAGTTTTTCAAGAACTATCAAAGGCGTGGATTTTTTAAAGAATATTTTTTCAAGGACTATCAAAGGCGTGGATTTTTTAAAGAATATTTTTTCAAGGGCTATCAAAGGTGTGGATTTTTTAAAGATTTTTTTTAACGGACTATCAA
>NW_026888555.1:0-9990 GCF_032173495.1 Musca vetustissima
CATATACAGGCCAGGGGAAACAAAGAAAGAAGGAATTAATGATCATCAATGATGACGTTTAACAAGAATTGTACGTCAGCAAAAAAATAGACAATGAAAGAGGAAATGGAAGGATGTAGAAAAATCTATACAGTAGTTGTTGTTGTGAAGTTATTCAAAGAAAACCGCGTAGTAGAAATTTACGTTACAATTAAATTTCTTATAAATTAAACGGAATTCATAGACCACACCCTTCACCACTATGGGTACATGTAAGACATGTTAATATCTACAATATCCTGTAGATATAGAAATTTCGCATACATCAGTCGGGACCTAATTCAATACTCTGGACCTATATTTATTATTTATAGTGGAAAGATTTGTTACCTAATAAACAGGGTATTATGTCTTTGTGCATATGTTTGTAACAGGCAAAAGGAAACGAGATAAACCCTTTTGAGAATATGCATAGAATCAGTTTCTAAGTCGATTTATACATGTCCTTCCATGTTAAATTGTAAACAAAGTACAGGTCGCATTTATGATCCGAATTGGATGAAATTTGGCACAGCTAGTCTATTTGGGAAAAATCGGTTCAGATTTAGATATAGCTCCCATATATATTTTCGTCCGATTTCATGTAAATGGTGTACCATAGTCTATATATATCTTCCGATTTGTACGAAATTTGGCATAGCGTACT
This sequence comes from Musca vetustissima, assembly GCF_032173495.1. Lineage (NCBI taxonomy): Eukaryota > Metazoa > Arthropoda > Insecta > Diptera > Muscidae > Musca > Musca vetustissima. Next base: position 686 of record NW_026888555.1, read on the forward strand.
GAATTGAGTCTTAAATGATATGTGTAAAATTTCTAAAAAATCGGTTCAAATTTAGATATAGCTCCCATATATATTTTCGTACGATTTCATGTAAATGGTGTACCAAAGTCCCTATGTATCTTCCGATTTGCACGAAATTTGGCATAGCGTACTGAATTGAGTCTAGAATGATGTGTGTAAAATTTCTTGAAAATCGGTTCCGATTTAGATATAACTCCCATATATATTTTCGTCCGTTTTCATGTAAATGGTGTACCAAAGTCCCTATATATCTTCCGATTTGCACGAAATTTGGCATAGCGTGTTGAATTGATTCTAGAATGATGTGTGTGAAATTTCTTAAAATTCGGTTTAGCTATTTTACATATAGCTCCCACATATATGTTCGACCGATTTAATGTAAATGGTTCAGCAAAGTCCCTATATATCTTTCGAATTCCACGAAATTTGGCATAGCGCACTGAATTGAGTTTAGAATGATGTGTGTTAAATTTCTTGTAAATCGGTTCCGATTTATATATAGCTCCCATATATATGTTCGTCCGATTTCAAGTAAATGGTGTACCAAAGTCCCTATATATCTTGCGATATGCACGAAATTTGGTATAGCGTACTGAATTGAGTCTAGAATGATGTGTGTTAAGTTTCGTGAAAATCGATCCAGATTTAGATATAGCTCCCATATATAATTTCCCCCGTTTGGTGCACCAAAGTCTCTTTAAATATCTTGATTTGGACGAAATTAGGCATAGCGTACTGAATTAAGTAAGTTTCATGAAAATTGGTGCAGATTTAGATAAAGCTCCCATATATTTTCGCCTCATTTAATTTTAAACAAAATTTAACATAGCGTACTGAATTGAGTCTAGAATGTAATGTGTGTAAATTTTCCTGAAAATTGTCTGATTTTAAGACCCAGAGTTAGGACGATTGTCACAAAATTTTGAACAACGTATTAAAGTATGTGTAATATAATATGTGACAAGTTTTGCTGAAATCAGTTCGGATTTAGATATAGCTCACATATATATTTTCTTCCGATTTTAAATAAATGGTAAATAGACCCAATGTAAGGCCGATTGACACAAAATTTTGCACAACGTACTTAAGATAATATAGTTTTATAGTCAAGTTTTGTTGGAATCCGTCCAGATTTAGTTTCGTCCGATTTTAAGTGAGACCCAAGGACCCAAAATATGTCCATTAGGAACAAATCGTGCATAAAATAGTCTACCTTAGTCTGTAGCTTCCATATATATTTTCATTCTATTTTAAGTAAATGGCGCATCAAACTCTTCATGTTTGCTTGAATTCAACGGGTGCGTGATTGATTTTTGTTTTAAATTGGTTTACAGAATTTGGTCCCATTGTAACAAACGAATGACATGTTTATGGTCTGATCTAAGTCGGTTCACATTTAGATAAAGGTCATATATTTTAGTTCATACAATTTCATGTTACTGACCTTTTTAATATACCCATAGTGGTGAAGGGTATCATATAGTCGGCACCGTCCGACTTTACTACTTTCCTTACTGGTTTATAATATATATTAATTGATATAGGTATCATTAAATTTAATTTTGGAATTACCATTTTATGCCATCATAAGTAAAATATAATATATGCTTAATATGCGTTTTCATTTGTTCCGCAGTGTATGAACTTGACGACGGAAATATACGTTCTTTACGCCATTGTTTCTGCCGGATCATCCACGTGTCTACGAAAAATAATTCAGTTATTGTTCTATTATTTTTACCACCTAATGGGTTATTAGTTTGCGGTAAAAACATCACCGACCAGAAGCACAAACACACAAATCATTTGATTGAATTGCTGGGCTTTAATGAAGATTAATTTGATAATTACATTTGCCAAATGCATTCGAAAAGTAGGAAAAGACCAAAAACAAAACACCAAACAAATTCTTAATGATGGATATTAAAAGTAATTTGGCCATAATTGAATATTTAAAATCAATATAAACAAACAACACAAGCTGCAGTAGCAACAACAACAGCAACAATTACAACATTAACAACTGTCAAACGGCAGACGACGTACGGAACAAGGAGCACAACTCAAAGCAAAAGTGAAAAGAAACGTAAAGACACCTAAATAAACCTGAAACGGAAATGATGAGAACGACAGCACAGACAATAAACGACATCTCCGTCACATTTGCGGTCGCAATTAAAGTTAACGATAATTGTCGAAGAAAATCATCATTACCATTATTTTTTAAATGCATTAAATTGCTTCTGACACGGAAGGTGGAATCTAATTTATAAGAAAAACCACAACGACTTGGTGAACGAACACAAGACAAATAAGTTTAACCAACCCTCAAATGTCATTAGCTAAAAACTTCATATATTCAAACAGTCAGTCAGTCATTCCTTCATTCGTTCATTGTGTCAGCCAGTGATCAACCGCAGCAATACCAATGCACTGCTTGGCATTGGTATTGCTGCGGTTGATCATTCCCCAAAATGCTTGTCGACAAAGGATGAACATTTACTTCGCATTTATGTAGGTGAACAAATATATGTACATACATAATTTTGTTGGATGGGTTTGGCTATCACTTATGGTGGGATGTAATTAGATTTTCTTTATGGAATATGTATTCTGTTAATGAAAACGAATAGAAACGAATGTTTATGAGAATATTACTGAACCAATTTTTTTTCAATTTTTAGTAAATCCTTTTAATATTTCATTTAAAAGAGTCCGAGTTTTCAAGAAAAAACATTTTATGAATTTTTTTATTAATGTACAGTGCACTAGCTACACTTGGAGATCCATCTTTTTGTACCATAAAGATGGATCTCCAAAATCAGGTCCAAGTTTATATAAGATACTAGCAGCATATGCCCGCTACTTCGTTAGCGGATCTTTCCAAACCACATTAAATTTCATAGTTAAAGTAAATAAGCAATAAATTAGCTACACAATATAACTTAATATGGATTTATACTTTTCTAAGTATAAATGAGTAATAACTGGTCCTATATCTTCAATTTTTTAAGAAAATTACAGGTAGTGTTGATAGTCAATTCCTACTAAATCGAGTAAAACTTACTAATTTTTATATTTGCTGAAAGTGTACTATTTTCTCAATTCTCCCTATTGGACAATGCAAATAGTACCATAATAGGGGGTTTGAAACTTTTTGTTCCTTTCGTTGGACAATACTAATGGTAAAATATGACGTACGTTTTGGTACTTGTGCACCTTTATAGTATGTCAGAATGATGGAAACATCATTGCAAATAAATACCAGCAAGGAAAGTTCAAAAGTCGGACGGGGCCGACTATATGATACCCTTCACCACCTTGGGTACATACAAGACATGTTAATATCTACAATATCCTGCAGATAGAACGGTCATAGAATCTTCGGAGGACCATTCAGATGGAATCGGGCGCAATTAAATGTGTTATCTAGATAAATATTGGACCCAATTGAAAAACCCCATACACATACCATTCTGAAATCAATGAAAAATTGCATGTCAAACGGACAGACTTGGATTCTTTGATGTACCATTTGTATGAATTCGAGTCAAATTATGTATGCGAGCTATATATAAACACATGGACGTAATTGAGTAACCGTTGCATACACAATTTGTTGTTTGTAATCACTTTATTCAATTAAATACCCTCTGCCAAATTTCGTGTAATCACCATTTACATAAAATCGAACGAAAATATATATAAGACCTATATCAAAATCTTTACCGATTTCAACAAACCTTATCAAAATTTTGTCCCAATCGGACAAATATTGGGAGTTTAGTGCATCATTTACATAACATTTACATATATATATATAAATTTTAACCGATTTTCTCCAATTTCAACAGTGTTCGTCCTTGGGCCAAATAAGTGAACTATGCAAAATTTTATTCAAATCGGATCACAAATGCGACCTGTACTTTCTTAACAAAAATAGAACAATATTTAGTACTAAAATATTTATGCATATAATTCTATTTCAAAGTTCTAAAAATATGTTTGATAAACATTCTGTTTGTATTTTTTTATTCTACGTACCAAATTTTATACATTTATCTCTACCGGTTCCATTCAAATATAATATTAAGTACTTTTTAATACCTATTAGTACTAAATTCCAAAATGTGTATCGTACATACTTCGATTGTCGTAGGCGGAACTGCGTGCCAAGTTTCAGTGTTCTACATCCAACCGTTCTAGCGTAATAAAGTTTTTAGTACCATTTTAGCACTAATTGCCAAAAATACTTTTTCACAACATTTTATTTGTAATATCTTAAGCTACATCCCAAGTTTTAGATATCTATCCCTTGATGTTCTATTGTAATAAAACATTTAGTACTTTTTAGTACTAATTTCCAAAGTATTTTCACACATACCATTTCTTTTGTCGTATGCAAATCTGCATACCAAAATCTGCATAATTTCCAAAAATATTTTTGCACCATATTCTATTTGTAATACCTTAAGCTACATACTAAGTTTCAGATATGCATCTCTACCGATTTCATTCAAATAAAATATTTAGTACGACTTAGTATTAAATTTCAAATTTTTTCACACAATCCTTTTCGCTCGTCTTTGACAAAGCTACGTACCAAATTTCATAGTTCTACATTTAAGCAGTTTTTAGTACCTTTTAATACGAATTTCCAAAAACCCCGCCTTATCACACGCCTAGTGACCAAACCCCACCTACATGCCAAATTTGAAGTTTCTAGCATTAGCCGTTTCGTCTGGACGTTGATGATCAGTCATTTATAACGCAACTCTTTTATATATATACTAGCATATACCCGCTACTTCGTCAGCGAATGTGGGAAGTACTTAAAACCCAATACCAACCAATATTAACACTTTTAGAACCGTTTAGTACCAATGTTCTCTTATAGTACTCAACCCTACACACAAATTCTGACTGCAAAATAAATCGAGCTCATTTTTTACCCTTTGTACTCTTGTTAAATTTCCAAATTTCAAATATAGCTTCACCCAAATCCAAATTAAGTACCAGTTACTAAACATAAATATATAGATTGCCATAACTTCCTACATTAACATACGAATTTCCAACACTTCCCACATACCCCAATCTTAATTTCAAATTTCAGGATTCTATCGGTTCACCTAAATCCATTTTTTTTTTAAATTTAGTGCAATTTAATACACATAGGTACAAATTTCCATTACTACATACATCATGCAATCCAATGAAGATCTTATTACTCAATTTCAAGATTTCAGCTATATCGGTTAGCTTTTAATCCAAACTTTCCACATACTCCATCCTTTTCTCTCAAGTCGAGCAAATTGACATAATGTATGATAAATGACGTAACCTGGCAACCCGCTATTTTCATTCCTAGCTGTCGCATGATATATATCTGCAGGGGCGGTACACGCCAATGAACGTGATGAGCTTCGTCGTAGGGGCCCTGAAGATGCAAGTTAGAGAAAAATTACTGCTAAGTGAACAGGCTAGTAACACCGGTGACCGGAGCAAGTAAATTATGGGTCACTGTCCAGGGTTCGAAAGTGACCCATAAGGACAACCGGACGACTGACCCATTTTAGCGACCCGAGTGTGATAGATCCCAAGAGGCACGTCTGTTATCTTAACCGGCAGGAGTGTGGTAAGTCGCAAAAAAGCTTTCCCAGCCGATAAGATACCACCACAATTTTCGAATGAAAATGTTGCAGATGTTTTAAAGAATGCTAAATCATCCATCTCGTGTGGCCTGGATGAATCTGAAGTTGAGTACTTAACATCAGTCCCCAATTTGTAGATAGTGTCTGAAGTCTGAAAATTAGGTAGGGAATTGTACAGGCCAAAAGTAGATAGAGTGGCCCCTCTACTGAAATCCAGCTGATGTGAATCGTACAGGCCGATTTTACTTTACTACTGTCTTCCAGTAAATACACAGTTTTGCTGGCCATTTCCACACATATGAGTAGAAGACTGAATAAGAACAGACCGTGCAACCGAATATCCATGGTGGATCTTGACCTATCGAAAGTCTTTATTACCATGCCAAACTGTTCGAGGAAATTGATAACACCAAATGTTTAAAATATTGGATAACACCTATATGTGTGTAGCGTAAAACAGAGAGTTCTCAAGGTGGAAACTTTCAAAATTTACATGTCAGATATTCCAGAACCACCGGACGAAATCTAACACATGCCGATACTCTAAAGAATATATATTCTTGATCAGGGTAAGATTCTAGTTCGAGGACTAGATAAACCGTTTCAGCTTTAGGCGTAGCCCGCATATAACGAAACATCCAAAGTTGTGGTATTTTCAAAATTTGAGGCAAGATTTTAGGTTCTGGATCAGTCGGTGTAGGCGACAGATATATGGTGTCAGCCTTTGATCTTAGATGTTAATCCATGTTCGGTAAAAATATAATTTGCAACGTTTGGATCAAATCAGACATTTATTTGATATTGGATTAACACATTTTGAGAATGTAGGGGAATGTTTGGGGGAGAAGGAGTGAACCGACGATTACGTTTTGATGATATTGGCCATTCGGTTTGCTTCAAATGAGATTTACAAGTTATTAAAAATGTGACCCTTTGTGGGGGAGATACTAGATGGAGGGAGCCGATAGGGGAGTCTGGGGCTCCTTCGGCATCGGGACACATTCGGCAATCGGGTTTTTTAAATGAAGCTCTGACTGTAAATTATTTCCTTGAAATGTTTTTGAAGTTTGTGCTTAAAAATAACCCTTTAATATGGTTCGAAATTACATATAGAAGACCAAACGTTCTTGTGTTGACGAAATGCGATAGAAAAAAAGCTATTTCTGATGATGTGTGTGGCATTGAGACATAAACGTCCACCACCAGAAAATATAGCCTTAAAAGTCAAACATTGAGTCACATTCCCAATTCCCAGACTATGCACCGAATGTGTCCCATCAAATGTCGAAGCTACCCAGGGTAGGGGCACATTCGGCGAATTTGACTTTTTTACAAGACTGTGAAAATTTTTAACTAATACTAATTTACTAGCTGACCCAGCAAACGTTGTTTTGCCTTATCAATATTGTCTCAATATAAGGTTGGTAAAAAACATTTGCCACTAAGTTTATGTCAATAAACAGTATTAACTGGTAGCCCAATGCAGGCCCAAGCACATAACAGTTTATAATTTGGTAGAACGTATTCCAGCAAATGTTTTTTCGATAGCAGATCATGTTTTGTTATTGCTCCAACGATTTTACATGATTTAATTTGTCCCTTCTTGAATGATTATTAATTACAATATCATTTTGTTCATGTCCAACTGTCCTTTTGATTTTTATATTGAAATCATCATATAACTCGAAAGATTTTAGATTTGCATAGAAATTTAATGGTTTCCGCTCAGTTATAAGTATATTTCATTTTTAAACAAATTGTTAATTAGTTTTCAGATTGCCGTTATAGATTTGTATATGTTTGCTATATATTCTATATATAGTTTTTGACAGTTAAGGGGAAAAAGTTTGGCCAATGTTGACGCCGTATACCTTATTTTAATTGCAAATGCCAGTTTTACTACTAACTCTAAATCGTGAAATTTCGTAATCGGGTATGTTATATCCTCACATTGTTTAACAACTTGATATCAATTTAAAACTTAAATAAGTTGTTGTTTAAGGTTACCTATGTCCACATCCAAACATCAAGTTGACGGCAAAAAATAACATTGTCGAAAAAATAATACAATTTTTTGACAAATATGAAAATGAGATTTCACATGCTATCATTACTATTTTTTCCTCGATGTTCATTTTCGCATTATTAGTATTAGAACATATTTTATAAAATTAGAAGTTTTTATCTAACTAACTCAAAAAACCATGTCTCTTAAATACAACAATTTATTAAAACATTAAAGCTCGATAAAAAATTGGAATTGTAAATATTACTTAATGTATTTGTTTTGGCGGAATCTTACAATTAGTTTGCCTGTTTTCCTTTTCCGACCACATACGATTTATAAGTCCTTTGAATTGTCAAAATCGGTGCAGACGTTCTTGAGTTTTGAACGATGTAACTAACACAACGTTTGATTATTCCAATTTCTCGACTTTTTGATGTTTTTCTAAACATTTTCTTCGTAAAAACCTTCCCAATGCAATTACAAACAGCCGAAGGAAAACGTCAGTGAAATCGGTCCAGTCAATACACCATGTAAGCATTTTTCAGAACTTTAAAAATACATTTGAGGAACCATAAAGGCACATATAAATTAGACACAAACAGCATGTAATGCGGAATTGCCTCCATGTAGGATTCGAATTTAAATGTATTCTTCCCGTATATAAGAAAATGTTCAATTATACCTTTGTATTTTGTTGACGTATTTGTAATCGTATATAGCGAATTACTAACATCATTGAACTATATTGAATATTTTGATAGACGTTTTCGTTTTTACTAAAACATAGAAACATATGTCTATGTATTAGCAATTTTCTCAAAAATAATCCGATCAAGTTTCTGTGAGTGGCCCAGATATCACATGGGATATGTCTTGTATTTATAAGTTCAAAACATTTTTTTTTTTCATAATGGAACCGCTTAATCTTTACATTACCATGTCTTACTGTGTTTGATTTGGGAACATTTTCACATTTTCACAATGCAAATAACATAACATAACTAATATTTTCAAACTAAATAAATCTTGATTTTATGAAAACGTGAGCAAATAATGATAGCAATTAATCTTACTCTATCTTTTCGGTTTCTTATTATTTAATTTAACTCTAATGGAAATATATGTAAATTTATTTTCATATACAATAGTTTTTAAGGCAATGACAATCGAATTGATTGTAGAAAATTAACGTATTTTGAGTATTTTCCATAATTGACAATTACTTAAAGAAATTATACGCTGCCAATTTTCGCCCAAAATATTTCCAAAAAGAACTGCGAAGAAATAAAATCATAAAGGTTCAATATAAAACGTGTGGAAATGCTAATTTCTTTCAAAATATATTTTGCAACATTTTCGCGGATTTTTCTCAATATGTTCTTACATTAAAATCTTTACACTTCAATTACAGACTACTAACAGAAACTTTAAGACAAATAGGTCCAGTCGTTTCTTTAAAATAATTTTTGCAAGATTTTCGCGGATTTTTCTCAACATTTTCTTTCATAAAAACCTTCCCTCTGTAATTACCGACAACTGAAAGAAATTTTGAGTCAAATCGCTCCAGCCGTTCTCAATTGATGAGTTAGTATACATTTTTATGGCTCCATTTTTATATATAT
>NW_026888556.1:0-9989 GCF_032173495.1 Musca vetustissima
TTAAATTTTTTAATTATTATTTTACCCACCCCAACATAGGCGTGGATTTTTTAAATTTTTTAATTATTATTTTTCCCAGCCCAACATAGGCGTGGATTTTTCAAATATTATTTTTCCCAACCCAACATCGGCGTGGATTTTTCAAATATTATTTTTCCCAGCCCAACATAGGCGTGGATTTTTCAAATATTATTTTTTCAAGGACCATCACACCAATAAGCGTGGATTTTTCAAATATTATTTTTTCCAGCCCAACATAGGCGATGATTTTTCAAATACTATTTTTCCCAGCCCAACATAGGCGTGGATTATTTAAATTGTTTAATTATTATTTTACCCAGCCCAACATAGGCGTGGGTTTTTTATTTTTTTAAATATTATTTTTCCCAGCCCAACATTGACGCGGTTTTTTTAATTATTATTTTCTTCAACCCAATATAGGCGTGGATTTTTTCAATATTATTTTCTCCAACACAATGTAGGCGTTATTTTCTTAAATATTATTTTAAATAATAATTTTTCCTGTCATTCTCTTGTGTTTACCCTTCAACTGAATTTTCTCCTTTTATATAATGCAACGCCTCTCAACTGTATGACCGGGCATACGGCCCCTTGTTCATCATCCTTATCAGCATCTTAGGCGTATGTATATGCCCCTTGAGTAATGAATTTTTAATGGATTTTGTTGTTGTTGTTGTTGGCCAGAATTTCAACAAAAGTAAAGTAGATGAAAATTACTAAATTTGTATTTTGTTTTGTGTGTGTGTTTTTTTCTATAAACGAATACGAATGTGGTTAGTGGTGGTAGCATTACAAATGATGTCTAATATGGAGATTATGTCGAGGGAATATGAGTAGGGCTTAATATGAATATTGTATAATTTGCAAATAGCAAAGGGTGCCCTCTCCTCCTATGTCCTTTATAATGGGTTGCAATATCCTCATATTTTATAGCCAATATTAAATTATTGGATGCCAATGACAAATTGTGTCATCAATACTAAAGGAGTTGTCTTTTTATACCCTTCACCACACGGTGATACAGGGTATTATTTTATTTTTCTCCCAAACGTCATCATCCATTCTATTTTTATTTTATGTTCTCCTTGCACATTGCACGCTATTATTGATTCATCACATCCTCAGAATATTAAACCAGTCAGTATTAAAATTGCAATTTCTCTCTGTAGCCTTAGGCTTAGTTTTCGCTCATTGGTGTTGTTGAAATGAAATAATTTTCCATGATGGAAATGGGGGAAATCATCCACATGAGATTATTAAACATTAAAGATCATGTGGGGAAGATGGAAAGAATGATTTTTACATAATTTTCCCAATTTCTTATAGAAGTAGATTTTTTTAAATAATGTTTTCCCAGCTCAACATGTACGTGGACACAGGCAATATTTCTTCTCTAATAGTAATATGACTTCCAGGTCTACTATGGGCGTGGATACTTTTTATTATGTTTTTGGAATTTATAATAGGCGTGGAAATTCGAAATAATATTTTTCTCCAGGTCAGCCAAAGGCGTGTATTTTTTATATACATTTTCCAGGGCGGCGATAGGCGTGGGTTTTTTAATCATTTTTTTTTTCATTGGCCCGTAGGCGTGGATCTTTAAAATAATATTTTCCATGCAAGCCATAAGGGTGTATCTTTCAAAAAATTTTTTATCCAGTACAGCCATAGGCGTGAATTTTTTTCGTCCGTTCCCAACGCCACTCTTAGCCGCCCCTGCCGACCGAGGGGACCATCTTACCATAATCCGGATTATGGAGGGTTAGTAATGTAGGGAAACACCGGTTACACTAAAACATCAGGTTAATAAATTAAATTACTTAAACTAACTAAAGGAAGGACATAGACAAACTAACTACACGAAGGAAAAACATCTGGAAACTACTTGTCATCTATAGCTCTTTATGTAGAATAGCCTTTTTAATAATATGTATAGGATCAGACATGGAAATACGATTCTACTTAGCTCAAAATTAGATCTCACTAAAGGAAGATTTAGCGAGTAAAACGTGAAGGCCCAATGTTGGAAGATCAATAAGTTTTAAGCGATTTTCATAGGGGGGAAGTACTTCAACTGCACTCTAAGAGCAAATAATAGAAATTGAATTTGGACAGATTCAAGTTTTTTTTTTTTTTTTTTGGAATAACAGTTGTAAAACGGTCTCCATAAAATACATCCATATTCTATTCTGTAGGACGAACCAGACTAACAAATAAACGTTTTGTCACATAAGGGTCGTCAAACTCCTTAGACCATCGCTTTATGAATCCTAGTAAAGATTTTGCTTTATTAACACAATATTCAATATGTAAGTTAAATCGCATCTAAGATGACACCAAGATCAACAAAGGAAGCGACATTTTCTAATTTGTAAGAACCAATAAAATAATCGGCAGAAATTGGCCGAGATCTAAATAGACTCATTTTTTACATTTCTTAAGATTAAGTTATGCCGTTAATGTTGCACCAATTCGGAAGTGTCTAAATTGTTGACTAGTTTCACATCATCAGCAAATATTAGCACTTTAGAAAATTGTATCACTGAAGGAAGATCATTTATGTACAAAACAAAGAGTAGTGGACCTAAATGGCTGCCTTGAGAACGCCAGAATGAACATAAATGTTTCTAGAAATAATATCATTGATAACTACACTTTGAGTGTGATTTTTTAATTAGGATGAAATCCAAGATAAAAGTAGCATTGGAAACCCCATAGTATCCAATTTAAATAATAAAAGTTTGTGTACATGCTTTACTAAAATCAGTGTAAATTACATCAGTTTGTTGCTTTCTGGAAAAACCATGATGTGCATGACATGTTAATTCCATTAGATTAGTCAAAGTAGACCTGCCTTTGATGAAAACATGTTGATAAGATGAAATTATTGGTGAAATAAAATTAATAATCCTACGTAATACTAAGAGTTCAAAAAGTTTTGGGATGGCACGTAGTTTTGCTATACCTCTATAATTTTCAACGACATTTCTGCTGCCGGATCTAAGTAAGGGAGTAATAAAACTAGATCTTCATGGCATGGGAAAGTATCCTGAAGACAGCGAAAGATTAAAAATAGTTGTAATGGGCTTATATAGTTCATAAGCACAGGTTCTCAGTATGTACTCCATCAGGTAATGGGGAACAACAATATTTAATCGAGCATAGACCCTTTAAGACTTCATCCTCTGTTGAAAGAAAGTTTGTAATAATAAGAACATAATTTGAGTTAAAAGTCAATTCGGAGTAAGTGCTTTGAAAGAATCTGCAAACATGTCTGCTATTTCAGATGTATCACTGGAGTCTTTACTGCCATACCTCATGCAACTGGGAAATTCTCGAACTTTTCTTTTAGAATTAACAAAATTTTAATAGCTTTTAGGATTGGCGAAAACATTTTGTCTAATTTTTGAAAGATAATTTGAATAGCATGTTAAGTTCTCAGAATTGTATTGCATTATTTAACATAGTATAAAAATATGAAACACATGAATCTAGGTTATTTTTCCCCACTTAGGATTGGATAACGTGTAAAGTAATAAACTGAAGTCAGTTTTCGCAAAATTTAATTTAATCGACTTTCGTTTCATTAAATATAAAGTAGGATGATGTTTATCTTCAGGTTCTGCAAATGGAGAACATCTAGACAATGACACGCTTGAGAAGGAAGAAAAAATAAAGTCAAGAATTCTGTTATTGGCATTTCTTATGTTATTTATTTGTAGTAAACATCTATCAAATATAATGTCCCAAAAATCATCTATACCAGGTTCTGAGCTTGTTGACAAAACAGGTACAAAATCAGTAGTATTTTCGCCCAAAATCCAATTAATATGAGGCAAATTAAAGTGTACAAAGCAAATCAAATTTTGAGGTTTGAGAATTTGGAGCAATATATGAACATGTTAAAATTAGTGTATTTCTTAAGTTATTTAATTTAACACAAACAAATTCTATGTTGCAATTTTCTATAACAATACGCTCTGAGCCAATGGAGTTGTGTACAGCAATAAGAACTCCCCACAGCCAAAAGACTTTAAATAAACATTTTTAAGATTAGTGTTGAGACCTCTTACATTTTAGTAGAGTATAGATAAAGGTTTTATTAGTTTTTTGAGACAGGCGACACAGGGGGAATAGCCTGTAGAAGTTCGCATTGGACTACTAGCTTCATAATTAGATCTTACGAGCGGCAAATTTATTGGGGTAAAGTTACGGGTAATACGGGATGTAATATTGAAATTTATTTCACTTAATAAATTACAGGAATCGATTAAGCCACGTATCAATTTTATTTTAAAAATCGCCCTCATAAGCCCGCATAAAACGTCTACTTTCAAGGGAAGGCAAATCTATTAAAATTAAGCGACTTTCATATGGGGGGAGCCTTATAGATGGGTCCCATTGTAGACCCCGCAAAGCAAACAAAATAAATTGAGTTTGGACAGATTCGATTTTATCAGAATAACACATGTAGGAGGGACTCCATAAACTACAACCATACTCTAGTATTGGTCGAACTAAAGTAATAAATAGGCGTTTTGTAACGTAAGGATCATCGAATTCTTCGGACCAGCGCTTAGTGAATCCTAATAAAGATTTTGCTTTGTTAATGCAAGACTCTATATGGAGATTAAACCTCAGTTTAGGGTCTAATATTACTTCTAGATCTTCGAAAAACGAAATATTTTCCAACTTATAAGAACCAATGTGGTAATCAATGCAGATTTGTTGCATTCTGAATAATAATAGCTTCTTACATTTTTTAAGATTTAAAATTATTCGATTGGCGCTACATCAGTTAGCCAAAGAATGCAAGCGAACTGTAAAAGATTGGAATGACTTGAAGATTCAATATGCGGGAAAAGCTTAACATCATCAGCATACATTAGTATTTTTGAAAAGCGAATAACGGAAGGAAGGTCATTGATGTAGAGAATAAAAAGAAGAGGTCCTAAGTGACTACGTTGTGGAACCCCGATAAGACAGTAATATTCCTGGATAATGAGTCATTAAGTAACACTTTCTGCGAACGACCTTCTAAGTAGGTAGATATCCAATTTAAGAATGTATTAGGAAATCCCATAAGACAAAGTTTATAAAACAACAGTTTATGTACTACCGTATCAAATGCAATGCTGAAATCGGTGTATATAATATCAGTCTGCAATTTTTTTACTAAAACCCTTGTGAACTTCATTAATGAATTCCAAAAGGTTTGTAGTTGTAGATCTGCCTTGAATAAAACCATGACGAAGAGGCGATATTATAGATTTTGGGAAATGTTTTAATCTGCGACATATCAAAAGCTCAAAAAGTTTAGGTGTAGCGCTTAGTTTTGCAATACATCTGTAATTATCTACCAAACTTCTATTTCCAGATTTATGTAGAGGGATAATATAACTAGATCGCCAGAATATTGGGAAATAACCGTGACGTAGAGAATCATTAAAGATCACAGTCAGAGGTAAATAATGTGCAAATGAAATTTAGCACATGATTTAAGAATAAGTGTGTGAACACATCATGCTAGGTTAGATGTACGTAAAGATTTTAGGCCTGCCAAATCTTCAATATCTGTTAGTATAATGCAAGGGAAGTTATTAAGTTTTTCGATAGAAAAGTTATATTGACTACTTAATGCCATAGAGGAATAGGATGATTCGAAGAAATCTGCGAATATGTTGGAAATTTTTGAGTTATCAGATAGACTATAGAGACTCGTCTGTAGAGGCTCCCTTCAGCTTGTTTATAAAGACTCCATTCAGCTCGACTGCGTTCCCTGGTAGTCTTTGAGGACGATGTTGCCTGTCCAGTCTAATGCCAAAATGGCTTCCTAAATGAGAAAAAAATACAACAAATTAGGAATTCATAACACGAATATTACCGCACAACAACAATGGCGTCTTACATTGCCCTGCATAAAATGGTAGAATTAACACCAAAAACGCTTAGAAAAAAAATCAAGCAAGATGAAAAATTATTTGCCGCTTCTATTCAAATTGGTATTGTTTTCATGATGCCTTTGATCTTTCACATGACATTCAAATGAAATATTTGGAATGCCGCAAGGAAAGTAGGCATCAATGCATTAATATCCTTGCCCACACCTTCGCATCACGACATGAAAGAACAACTCCCCAACTGAACATTCTAATTGAAAAAAAAAATGAAATGCTGCGGGCGGATTTACAAGTAATCAAGGAACCATTTTAGCAATTAATTGCAATGACGTTGTAAAACCATTGTTGTTGTTTTTTTTTGGAAGGACTCACACATCCTTTTTTTATTATTTCAATAATTTGCAGATGATTTTGAAGAACAAAAACCTTGCACCAAAGAGACATGTCGTGTTAACAAACCAATTTGGTTCTGACGCTATTTTTTTGGACTAACACGTTAACAAACTATAATTGTAGTCCTTCGCCGAGCCGAGTACCTGCCATTTCACTTCTATTCTTTCGTAATTGCTTAACGAACTCTTGACACCGTGCACACACATAGTCGAACACCTATGTACCAGCTCAGCATACAGTGGCTCAAGTGGCTGTTCGAAGTCAACACCCCCTCCTCCTCCACGATGTTACATACCTCCAGCGGATTAAGACCACTTTTCGAGTTAGACTCAAGTGTCAGAGCCTTGTGATTGTTTTCTGTTTTTTCACACATGACTTGTAGGACCCTCTTATTAGGATCAGAGAAAAAGGTGCCAAAAAATAACACAACAATTTTCCAACGTGAGTATTTTTCGAAAAACCAACAACAAGGAAAATAAAAGGTGAACATGATTCGTGGGTGATGATGACTGTTCAGAAAACAAAATAGAAAAAATAGAGATAGGAGAGGAAAAACAAAGTGGCGTTAGTCCTCCTTAGTAATCTTGTTATTCAAGAGCAGAAGGAGGGCGTTACAATTTTAACAACTTAACTACATATTTAGTTAGGAACGTCAAATTGTCTACCAGGGTCATGATTTAAGGATGATGATGTTGAAAAAAAATTGTTTCTTTAAGGACAGATATAGCATGATTTTATTATAATTTTTTTCCAGCCTAATTTACAATTGGTGTGGATTTTTGAAATAAAGTTTTTTCCCAACCTAACATAGGCATGGATATCTATCTATACTAATAAAAGAGTAAAGTGATTGACTGACTGATTTCAGACTGATTTAACGATTCATCAACGCCCAGACGAAACGCCTGAAGCTAGAATCTTGAAATTTTTGGTGAGGGTCACCCTTGGTCCAAAGGTGACAGATAAGGCAGGGTACTAGAACGGTACGAAAAATACTAAAAAGTACTAAATGTGATAACATTTGTATTTGGCGAACCGGTGGAGCTAGAACTCTGAAATTATGTTTGGTGGTCGTTGATGGAGTGTAGGATAGATGTACCAAAGGGTTTTTGGAAATTCGAACTATAACTATCCGAAAAGTACCAAAATGTACTAAATTTTGTACAATTCTGTAGCATGTGAACGGATAGCGTTAAAAACTTGAAATTTGGTGTGTGTGAATTAAGGTTGAGATGTAGGGTCCATTTAATGAGATGGTTTTGAATGCGCTTACTCATGTGTACGAAAAGTACTATATGGTACTATATTTGGTACAAATTTGATTTGGAGGTACAAATCGAGCTGGAATCCTGGAATTTGAAATTAAAATTACCGTCGGAGTATAGGATTGGGATATGAACGTAGTTTTGGAAATTTGTTACTTATGTGTACGAAAAGTACTAAATCGTACTACAATCGGTACAGTTTGGATTTGGGTGATCCTATAGAGCGGGAACAATGAAATTTGGAGTCAGGATCTCTGTTGAGGTGTGGGATTGGGATCAGGATTCAGTTTACGAAAATGATACTTATGGGTACTAAATTTGGTACAATTTGAATTTTAGGTGAACCAATAGACCTAGAGTCATGAAGTTTGGAGCAAGGATCACTGTTGAGGGGTAAGATTGAGATATCTGGGAAGTTTTAGAAATTTGTACTAATGTGTACTAAATTTGGTACAATTTGAATTGTGAGTGAACCGATAGAGTTGGAATCCTGAAATTTGGATTTGGAATCACTGTGGGGGTGTAGGGTTGGGGTATGTAGGAAGTTTTAGAAATTTGTACTAAGTGTACTAAATTTGTTACAATTTAAATTGTGGGTGAAGCAATGGAGTTGGAATCCTGAAATTTTGATTTAGGATCACTGTGGAGGTGTAGGATTGGGGAATGTAGGATGGTTTGTAAATTGGTACTACCATGTACTAAATTTAGTACGATTTGATTTTTGGGTCAACCGATATAGTTGGAATCTTGAAATTTTGATTTATGAACACTGTGGAGGTGTAGAATTGAGGTATGTTGGAAGATTTGGAAATTGGTACTACTATGTACTAAATTTAGTACAATTTGAATTGTGGGTGAACCGATAGAGTTGGAATCCTAAAACTTGAATTTAGCATCGTTTTGGGGGTGTAGGATTGGGGTATGTAGGAAGTTTTGGAAATTGGTACTACTGTGTACTAAATTTGGTACAATTTGAATTATGGGTGAACCAATAGTGGGTGGGTGAATTTTGGCACTGCTGTGTACAAAATTTGGTATAATTTGAATTGTGGGTGGACCGATAGAATTGGAATCCTGAAACTTATATTTTGGATCACTATGGTGTAGGTTTGGTAAATAGTAAGAGGTTTTTGGAAATTCATAGTACTGTGTACTAAATTTGGTACAATTTGAATTGTGGGTGAAACTATGGAGTTGGAATCCTGAAACTTGGATTTAAAATCACTGTCGGGGTGTAGTTTTGGGTTAAGTAGGATGTTTTGGAAATTCTACTTCTAAATTCGGTACAATTTCAATTGTGGGTGAATTAATAGAGTTGGAATTCTGAAATTTGAATTTGGAATCATTGGTTGAGGAGGGTACTTATGGAAATAATGTTTGCTAAATGGAAAATTTGTTAAAATTTGGTACTGAATGGAATTTATGGTCGATATTAATGTGTGGTTTGTTTTTCTGACATATGCAGTTTTCTCTGAAAATAAAATAATATGTTAAAATATTTTTTTTTAAATATTTCCTACAGTCGCTAACGAAGTTGCGGGCATATGCTAGTTTTAAATAATTTTTTTCCCAACCAATCATAGACGTGGATGCTTTAAATAATATTTTTATTTTTTCCCAACCTACAATAGGGGTGGCGTAGGGGATGATAGATACCAAGCAACGGCTCTGATCGGCTTTAACATGGCGAAGTCCAGGCTAATCTTGGCTTGGTCTCTCTTTCATCTCAATTGTAGACACTGACCTCCCCGGGGTGCTACCTGGGGAGCTATTTTCATCACCCGATGAAATAGTGAGCTAATATGGGTTTAGGCGTCGGGTTAGTTGCCCACTCTCGGAAAACCCAACCTACTATGAAAAAGCAAAGAAAAAGAAAACCAAACCCCCCTAATGTTGACGACCCCCTTAAACGTATAAAGGACCACGATCTGCGAATTTGAACTTGGAATGTGCGCACGTCGTACAGAACAGGCGCAGTTTTCGCTTTGGAGGCATAAAAGCGAAGTTCTTCAACATCAGTCTCATTTGCGCCCATGCTCCGACCGAAGATAAAGATGAGCAGACCAAAGACCTATTGTATGAGCGCCTAGAAACATCATATGATCGCTGCCCTGGCCATGACATAAATTCTGATAGGAGATTTTTATGCAAAAATTGGAAGGGAAAATGTCTTTGGCCCCACCGTCGGAAAATTTAGCCTTCATGAAGAAACATCAGACAATGGCATGAGGTGGATTGACTTCGCGGCATCAAAAAAGCATGGTAGTTAGCAGCACCAGATTCAAGCATCTCGATATACACAAGGCCACCTGGATTTCTCTCGATCTAACAACGAGAAATCAAATCGATCATGCTGTGATGGACGGAAGGCATTCAACCAGTGTTTTAGACGTCCGATCGATCCGGGGAG
>NW_026888557.1:0-9849 GCF_032173495.1 Musca vetustissima
TCGACGGTTGGTCTTGCTGGAGGAAAAAAATCTTAATGGCAAACGCTTGGCCGGCCGAGAGTGATGATGTATAGATGTGAATGGCTGTGCCAGTGTGTGTGCGTTTTTTAATGGACCATGGAAAAGAAATCGATGAAACAGTTGAAGAAAACAACAGCAGCAACAAAAAACATTCACAAATAAATGGGGTTTATTAGAGGCATTATTGGTTTTCACTTTTCATTTACAAAGCAAATATTTTCCAATACCGACAGTTTATAAACAAAATGCACCGCCAAAAAATATATAAACTGAAGCGCTAAAACACACAAACCGGGAGGACCGAGCAGTGATTTTCAGCGGCCAACTAGAATTAGTTATAAACAATGTCTAGTCTGGTTGGCCAGAATGTAAACAAAGCCAGAAACATACACTATGGTGTTGTTGTTATTGTTCTTTTGTTTCAATATGTAAATGTTTAGACTTGATTCGTTATAACAAACACAGGTCTATTTTTAAATAATTTGTTATTTATAAAAAAATGATTTTTCTTTTTTCATTTATTGACATAAGTATTCCACTTCATCATATAAATTTTGTACATTCGGAATCTAATTAATTGTTTTTTCTTTTTAATTTTGCAGTTACCGCAAAAATTTTGTTTGCCTCTTTTCACTTATTTTGTTTTGAAAATTTCTTTCCTTCAGAATTGTAAAATGTTTTTATTTCACCCACAATTTTTTTCATAATTTGTTTCCTTCTTCATATTTGTTGTATTTTCATATGGATTTTACTTTATTTTCCATTTGTCTTTCCGTTAACACAGTATAATTTATCAATGATTTTGGCTAGTTGCGTATTTATATATATATTATTAATTCAAATATTTTGCCTTCAAACATATATACAAATTAAGACCGATCCGTTAAACCGCTATATATTTGATTTTCGTTCACACACGCACGTTTGTTTTGTTTGAATATCATGAGTAGACTACCGCCGCCTTCGGTGCTTTTTTGGATTTTCCAAAAACAGAACACATTTTCTGTTAAATGTAAACATATTTAACAGTTCTGTTAACATGTGGTATTTTAATCGTGTGAGAGAAAATGATCTTACTTCTCTTTGAATTTAGAGTTTATGACAATGGTGGGCAAAAATTCTCTTAAAAAATGTTTAAGGGGAAATAAAAACAAGAATTATTCTTCGGAATTTATTAAATTTAATATTTTTAAAGCATAAATAATATCCCACGAAGTTCAAAAAATAAATTCACAAAAAAATGGAAAAAAATTCATTAATGTTTATTTTTGTTTTAACATCAAAAATGTAAAGAGAACGCATCAACGCTGGTGTGCAAGTCTGCCCAACTATGGTTTATGAGAATATTTTTCTGAGATTTTTTGTTCAAAGTTGGACAGCCTGCACTTCAGCGCTGATGCGCTCTCTGGGCATTTTTTACTGTTAATTAAATCTCGAAGAATTGTTTATGTTTTTATTTCACTAATAGTACAATAGAGGTGATGGCCAAAAACGTTTTCTCTTTGCCTCTCTTTGCGTCAGTCATATTTGTTGATGATCTCTCAGTTACGCTCTTACGCACTTACTCTTAATTTAGTTCTGTTCAACACTGTTTTATTTCCACTAAACGATTTTTTAAGAGAAATGTTTGTTGATCACCACAGGGTTACCGTTGTGCGACTAAAGTCGCAATTTGCAACCTTTTTGATGCCCTGTAACTCTGTTTGCAACTTTTGAAGCTTTGTGCGACTTTTCTTCCTTGGTTTTTTTAAGTTTTATTTTACTTTTTTTGTAGATTCAAATTAATTTGGATTGAGTTCCAAGGGTATCTGACATATTCTCGGAACAGTTTAATTGGCAAATTTACTTTTCTGTTCGTCTTTTTTTTCAAGGGAGTGACTTTTTTAAAATTCCCGGCGGTACCCACCGGGTCACCCGGCGGTGACCCACAATTATTTTATACCCTGGAGTGCATATTAAATTTGTCTTAACGTTTGTAATACTTCGAAATAATGGTCGAAAGCCCCATAAAATACATATATATTCTGATTAACAGAAAATGTTTGCCACTTAGTGTATGTTTGTGCCAGAGATGCACGAATCAAATGGAAAAATATTTCCCTTAAATATTTTGGATATATTTTTTGGTAATTTTTTATAGTTTATTATTTCAAAAATTATTAAACCTATTTCAGAAATTATAAACCCATCCTACATAAGAACTAATTTGGAGCAGGATTTTGATCCATGACAAATATTCAAAATCATGAGAGAATTTCTTGGTGAACAAACACATAGTTCCGACATCAATCCCAATGAAATATTTTTGTCAACAGGATGAGATGGACATCATCAATTACTTACTTACATACATAGCTAGCTTGTGACATAAGCCGAGCTTAAAAAGATTTCCAGGCGCGATTTTGGCGCAGTTTTTCCAATTTGAAAGACTCTGTTCGGCAATGTTGTCTTCCACTTGATCTTTACATCGAATTCATAAACCATTACCAGGCTCGCTTTAATATGCCTTTTGAGCTCGGCCAGTCGCACAACATTATCTTGCCAACGTAGTCGCTGCAGCTCGATACGACTGACTATGTCGATGTCCGAGAATAGACGATATAGCTCGTGGTTCATTCGACGCCGATATTCACCGCCGTCAGATCGGACCGTAGATCTTTCTTTCAAAGGTGGATGTTATCGCTCGCAATGTTCGACTTATTTTATCGATGTCATTGGCGTAGGCGAGTAACATGTGTTGTTCGGTATACAGAGTACCATTTCACTTCACATTTGCCTCTCGTATGACCTTTTCACGGTGGATGTTAGAAAGATCACACGACAAACTGTCACCTTGTCTGAATCCTCGTTCGGTATTAAAGGGCTCCGAGTCCTTTTCGTCTTTAACTGCTGATCTTGTGCCAGTTCAAGTTATCCTGCATAGCCGTATTATTTTGCAGGAATGCCAAACCCAGACATGGATTTATCGAATGTGGCTTTATAGTCGACGAATAGGTGGAATGTGTCGATGTGTTTTTCGTGGGTCTTTTCCAGGATTTGGCGCAAAGTGAAAATCTGGTCAATGGTGGATTTGCCAGGCATGAAGCCGCATTGGTATGGTCCAACAATGTCATTGACCATTGGCTTCAGTCGTTCACACAGTACGCTGGATAGCACTTTATATATTTGGCACATATCGTCTTGTCTCCTTTTTTGTGCACAGGACACAGGATGCTGATGTTCCAATCATTGGGCATGCATTCTTCTAGCCAAATTGTACTAATCTGCTGATGCATGCTCCTTACCAGCATCTAACCAACATTCTTGAATAGTTCGGCTTGTAACCCTTCGGCACATGCTGCTTTATTATTCTTGAGCCGATTGATTGCTATTCTGACTTCATATTGGCTAGGTGGTATACACTCTATACCGTCATCTATTATTGGTTCTGGGGTATCCACTTCTCCATCGCATTACGTGTTGCTACTGTCTGCAGGGTTGCCTTATACGCTGCGTTTTTCATATCAGTAGCATTACGACACTCCTGATCGTATCACGGATTTCTTGATGGTGGTCTTTGGTTCCAAGTGCTGCTTTTGCTGTCATTTGTAGAGAGTGGGAAATTCTTTGCCATATCGGGACAATAAGTGCTTTTGTCAAGCAGGCGGGTAAGTTGAGCGGAGTAGGCCTTTGCTACCTGTTGCGTTATATTATATCGCACTTTGCTGCAAGGTAGTGGTCCGAATAAATAAATATTGGTTCATCGGATCGATCGAACGTCTAAAACACTGGGTGAATGCTTTCCGCCTATCACAACATGATCGATTTGCTTTCTCGTTGTTTGATCGGGAGAAATTCAGGTTATTCTCCTATTATCCATAAATCCGCACCAAATTCATGTCTCGTTTCATGGCAGCTATAATACAGTGCGTAAAGGTCTGATTTACTTACGCCTGTCCCTTTCCATCGCATTTCCTGTAAAGCAATAATATGGGCTTTGTACTTCTTGAGTACATCCGCCAAAGCAAAAACTACGCCTGCTCTGTAAAACATGCGCACATTCTAAGTGCAGATACATAAATTGTGGCCCTTTATACGTTTAGAGGAAAAATACCGCATTTTTATTTATTTTCGGTACGAGCAATTTTTTCCATTTCTATTCCCCTTGCCCCTCTCTCCAAGAAACAAAGTCTTGCCGCAAGTAAACTCGCCTAATCTAAATTGGGACTAAGTAAAATTTTTAAAACAGAAGAATGCTTGTTTTATTTCTGTTATGATTTTCATAAGAGAACATTTGCCCACCATTGCTCTTAAAATATCATGCATTTATTGAAGAGAATTGAATGAATGTGTTCTCTCTTATTTTTGACATATCTGTTCATTATGGGCTCTCTGTAAATGGAATATCATGGAAAAAAGCTTTCTGTTAGTACAGCTGATTCTGTTCCAGCAACAGCTACGACAATTTTATTTTGAAAATCTTTTTTGATCAGCTGTTTAGCTTTGGTAAATATATATATATATATTTTTTTAAATGCACATTTCCGTTATTTATAGTCTGTGTAAATCAATCAATAATGCCGGCAAATAGAATACAAATTCATTAACACCTCTCAAAAATAACTCAAACAAGAAATGGGGAAAAAAGTAAACTATTTATGTGTAATTAAAATTCGACTATTTATTAATTTATAGCATTTTTATGGTAGCCACACTTTATATTAAAATTAAAGAATTTGAGTGACGTATTGATTTATGATCGAGTCGTTGTAAAAATAGATTTAGTAAAAATCTGTTAAGCGAAAATCTGATTAATAATTATTTTTAAAGGATTCAATTAAAATGACTTTCCAATTAGTTGGAATGCCTTCCCAATAGACCTCATAGTATCTCAGATGAAAGATCGAAAGATCTTCCACCATTCCAATGGCAGCCATTAAGATGTTTACACTAATTTCTAATATATGAATAAACACATTCATATGCATATTGAAACCACATTACTACTATAACCCATTATTGGATTTTATTGCAATCGAAATTGACTGTTTAATTTGTGCCATATTTATTTTCAAAAATTATATTCGATTCCATATGAAAATTACCCATAAATTTATTATGCATTTTTGGGTGTGTTTAAAATAACATTGGCACAATGTGTGTTTGTTTTTTTCGGAGTAAAAACATTTGTTTTTGCATTTGCTGTCAGCCGCTAATAAATCAGACAATTAGTCCCATTTAAGACAATAGTTTTACATGACTTTGAAAATTAAATATTGGCAAAGTGCCAACAAAATCAAGCTAAAATATGATGACACACTGAACGACGTTATTATACTATATTCTCCCCCTCCAAATGGTATTTACTTTGACAAGCAACAACAATGCAATTGAAAATGAAAATGTTTAATGATTAGTTGTATTGTATTTGTTCGAGAAACAGAATATAATAAAAATATTATAAATGTCATAAAAATAAGCAAACAAAATACTACTCTTAATGGCAAACATTCGACAGTGTTGCTGACAAGAAAGGAGAAAAAAACGAAAGTGGAAATATAAAAAAATAGTCACTTGCCAAAAAGCGAATTTATATATCAGTGTGTATGAATATATTTTTTGGCAGAATAATGTCAACATGAGAAATGTATTCAAAATTTGAAGTTCAATGTTATTTATGAATATATTATTTACAATAGTGGGATAATAGAGTAAACATAATAATTACAAAATTTGTATATTCATCCTTTGTGATCTGACGACACATATCAAAAGAAAAAAATCTAAAAAAAATCTAAATTTTCTCAAGTTGTACGCTTTTAACAATTTGTGCCTCAATTGTTTTTCCATGATCATAGAACTATTTCCTGTTCACAGATGCAACTATCCTAAATAGGATATGAACAAAATTTGGCATTGCTACATCCTTGCATTCGGAAGATTCAGTACAGTCTTTCTGAAAATATCAAGAAAACTGAATGCAAACTCGACTGAAAAATCATTTTAAATTATTCTCCATATTCTTTTTTACAAGAATCAAAAATAATTCTGATGGCAGAATTCGTACAATTTGAATACGAAGCGATTTAAATCGTTTGGACTGTATACACAGATTAGTACATATAATTAGTTCATAACTTTACCAAAACAAAATTAATTTTTTTCGATTTGCCTTTTGATATGTGTCGTCCATAATCTGGCCCAGACTTATGAAATCCAAAGAATATATTTATTAGCTGCATATTAAATATAAGTTCTAAAACATTTTATTGGCTGTGGGCATCATTGGACCATAAAGGGTTAAATACATAGTCGAGAGCTAAAAATTGTACAGTACCAATTTGTTTACACAGCGAAAATTATTTATATCACTTTGTATCCCAATTGTACCTTCAGAATTATTTTTGTTTCCTTGTAAAAAAGAACCTAGAGAGTAATTTAAAGTGATTTCGTTACTCCATTTAGGTTTCTTTATATTTGACTTTTTATACCCTACACAACTATGTTGTCAGGGTATTATAGCTTTGTGCAGCCCCAAAAGTTTGTAACGCCGCGAAATATTGGTCCTAGACCCACCTTTAAGTATACCGATCGTCATATCTCGACTAGCTGAGTCGATCTAGACATGTGTGTCCGTCCGTCTGTCCATTATAATTTGTAAACACGATACAGGCCACAGTTATGGACCAATCTTCACGAAATTTTGCATGTAGGATGGGTTCTGCCCAATGAAGACCCCTATTATTTTGGAAAAGATCGGTTAATATTTAGGGGATGAAATGGACCAAATACTAAATTTTTGTCGGTTTTTCTGGTCGCTCCAGAGGCCGCAATTATGGCCCGAACATCGTGAAATTTTACAAGGAGAAGGGGATTGGGGCAAAGAATAAGCATGCCTGTTTTGAAAAAGATAGGTCAATATTTAGCGGGTCAAATGGACCCTGACTTTTGTGTGAAAAATGACAAAATTTGTATTCTTTGGCGTATATATTTGCCCCTGAAGGACCTAGACCCAAAAAGTTGATAGTATGTTAAAGAGGAGTGGTTGACCTTTAAATTGATACCAATTATGGGGTCATATGTACTCAGATGTGGGAGCTACACTTAAATATTTACAGGTGCTTACGCATTCAGACATTATTTAGTAACCCAAAACCACACTAGAGGGCGGAAATATAGCGCTGATCACTTTCGATGATGATCAGAAAATAATTTTGGGATGCAGTGGACCGAAAACTTAATTATTTTTGTGATATTTTCGAGTCGATCTATAGATCACAAATGAAAGCTGAACATCACAACACAACCCACGGTGAAAGGAATCTGAACCCTAGCTGTACTGATTACTCGTAATATTCGGAAAATATATCAGTGTAAGGAAGAGGTGCTATTGTCCAGGCTCGGAATAAACATCCGCAGAAAGTTCGGTTTCGGTGGTAGTTGTGTAGGGTATCGTATGGTCGGCCCCGTCCGACTATACTGCTCCGCTCACTGGTTTTGAATTATGTTTATATTTTAATAAATAGGAATAAAATTTTACACTTTTTGGAGATATTCAACTAATTATTTTACATAATTTATCCACTTTCTTTAAACGATTAGAACTCGCAACCGACCGGTGTAAAATTTAACGTCAACCGAAGTAAGAAGCAAAAGGAAACAATCAGCGTTGCCAACTCAGCATGAAAAGTAAATTATTGGTGTAAAATGTTAAATGGAATGGGCGGGATGGATGATAGAGAGTAAGAATGAGATAACATTAGTCAACTACATTTATAATTGCCTTAAAATAACATTGTACATTAGGGTATGACAATCGTACAAACTTTGGATCTTTAGTGCACACTTTACATTACATCGAAGGAAAATATAAATGGGAGCTATATCTAAATCTGAACCGATTTTCCTCAATTTCAAATAGATTCAGCCTTGGGCCAAACAAATGAGCTGTACCAAATTTCATCCAAATCGGGATATAAATGCGATCTGTACTTTTTTCAATTTAACACCAACAGATGGACGTACATGCATAAATCGACTCAGAAAGTGATTCTATGCATATTTTCAAAAGGAACAATGTGTCTATCTCGTTTCCTTTTGCCTGTTACATATGCACAAAGACATAATACACTGTACCACAGTGTGGTGAAGAAGAAGAAAACGTATTTCCAAACTACAGACACTCACCCAGATATTGGTCATTCAATGGGAGAATTTGAAATCCAATTCGGTTGAAAAACGTACAAAGCCCTTAAAAATACAAAAAGTGACCACTTCTGGTGCATACCGAGCATAGAAGAACTTTCCCCCTACACATTTTCATTCAAATTAATATTCCTTTAAATATATGTATGTATCAATAGAAAATATTTACGAAAGGCATGTGATTAGGAAAATATATAAACTTACATGTTTCGAGTTTTCGCATAATAAGAATGAACACCAGCTTCTTTAATTCGTACAGTTCCATGTTGATAGCAAACACCAATCAGCCTAAATCTAATTTATAATATTTTCCGTATTTATTTTATGTCCTCGAAAATATAGCACTTTTTACAAACACTCTCGTCCCGCGTAATTCAATAGAACCAATGAAAAAGCTGGACAAATCAGTTTATTGTTAACAAACCCAGACAATTTCTAGTCATGTAAATGACAACAAAATTTTTCGTCGATAAGAAAATATAATTCTTTTTTCAAAAAACACATTTGACAATTTTAACAGGTTTTTCAAGAATGATACTGTTTGTAAAACAAATAAAAATTAAAGTTCTTAAATTAAATTCTTTCCACATCGCTTAATCCATTAAATTTGTTTGTATTGTTAAATTATAATGGAGCTACATACACCAATATGTCTATTTATTTTTATTAAGTGGCATCTTGGTTCAAATTCATTGCCCCATTGAAAGCCTTTTTTGAGATTGGCAACAATATAATCTAATTAGATACTCATCAACTCAATTTTAACACTTGTCTCGCTTTTTTTAATAATCGATATTACATGACAGACGTTTCATGTTTTCTTTTTTCTTTGTTACTTTTAATCGTAAAACAACAACACTTTGTTGTTTTGTTAACTCTAACCATTGACAGAGAGATCAGCTTTAATAGCACACGAACAAAAACAATTCTCTCCTTCTCATTATACACCGAACAAAGCACACACGGAGAAACTCGAAGACAATAACAACTCTCCACTAATTTGGAGTTAAGGAAAAACATTATTTGTTCACTAAATGCAACAGAAAACTTTCATATTTTATAATTATTCTTTTATTTGGACATCGAGTAACAATATTTTACACTTGTTTAAATTATTTAACTGATAATTTCAATTAATTTAAACACTTTATTTAAACGATTGGAATTCGCAACCGGCCGCTGTAAAAATGAACGTCAACTAAAGGAAGAAGCCAAATGGCAAAAACAGTGTTGCCAATTTTGGCAGAAAAAGTAAATGATTGACAAAAAACGCCAAGTTGAATGGATATATATATATAGAATGGAAAATGAGTTTACTTTAATGTAATTTATATTTATAATTGCCAATCCATGATAAACATTCTGGATAGATACGACAAACTAAATAAAATACGTACATTGTTAAATGATTAATAAATTTATTTATTAATGTGTAACCTTGGGAAATATATTGTTATGTGCCAAGTTTGGGTGAAATTTTATTCCGCTCGCTTCATATGAGATTTTGTGTGGGTAGTTCAGAACGAGTGGACCATTGAGTCTCATTTTCAAACTTGAATTATGTTTGAAAGAAATATTAAGATATGTATATTTGACATCAATTCGGACAATCCACACCATTGTTATTGGAATAACAAATTTTCG
>NW_026888558.1:0-9812 GCF_032173495.1 Musca vetustissima
CACCAACAAAAGAATATTTTAGAACTTCAGCCACAGGCTTAAAAGGATGTCGTTCCAACGGTAGAGAAAGTGAGGTGAGATGGAAATGGCGAGAGTTAGTGGGCCATAGAGAATATTCGTAATAAATTGTGGAAGAAAAATATAAGCCATTGAAAGGCATACTAAATTCGTATGCATGCATGCAGTCGACACCTTGTACATCAACATAAAATCTTAAATACTCAGGCACACAAACTTATTTAGAAACTTAGAAAAAAAGCAAATTTTTAAAAATTTTTGGTTGAGGGGAAAACTTAGATATTATTCAAGAGACGTGTTCAACATTGTCGGTTTATTGTACCGCAACGCAATGAACAAAAACTGCAGTTGGCATTTGTTGTTCTTGTTGTTGCTACTAAACCTTCATTTCAACATCCTCATAATGATAAAATACTGGTGTTTTACAAATGCGGGCTAAGAAGCTAGCAATGCTGCAATTACTGCAAATAAAGGCTTAAAAAGAAAAGTTTTTTCAATTGCTTTCTCTCTGATTTGACTTAAGGACTTCACTTTAGTACTTGAGCCTATGGTTCCTGTAAATAACTATTTAAAACTGAAGTCTTAATTGAAATTCTAATTTAGATAAAAAAGTGAAGACTTCAAAGAAACAAATAAGCCTTTGGTGTACATTAGTTTTAAAGTAAATAAATTATGTTACTATGGCAAGAGTTATGAATAGTAAATTTTGTGTAAGTAAATTCTTGTTACGTTGAGAAAAAAAAAATAATTTTTATATAAATCCTTCTGACACTTTTCATAACAAAGTCAGTAATATTTTTCATTCAAATTACCATTGAAAGGTTCATTGAGTTCGAAAATAAAATGTAACGGCGAATGTCACACCCTTTAGTAGACGACCATCCATAGGCTGTTCTTTGACATAGTTCCTTATAAACTCGTTTCATTACAGGATATCTGTTTACCCAACATTTTTTCTGTAAAAAAGGAACACTGACAAAATTACATTTGTATAACACAGTTTCCCTTTTTATAAAACTGACTGTGCGAAAAATTGAAATTAATGGCATTGTTGTGTTTATTTACGAATGAAAATGAAAGGAAATAAATGTTCATTATGATTCAGTGAATTGTGAATAAATTATCTCACATAAGCATTGGGGTTTTACTTTTGGTATATTATTATTTAATATAATTTACGTAATAATTCCCCAGTGCAAATGAATTTAAATATCATCAGCAGTTGTTGTATCTTCTTAACAAAATATACGGGAGAAAATTAATATCGGTTATAAGGGAAAATTAATGATGTTAAATCGAGGTACACTGCATAGAATGAGAAAGAACAACATTTTTTATACCCTACACAACTATGTTGTCAGGGTATTATAGCTTTGTGCAGCCCCAAAAGTTTGTATTAGTCCTAGACCCACCTTTAAGTATACCGATCGTCATATCTCGACTAGCTGAGTCGATCTAGACATGTGTGTCCGTCCGTCCGTCTAGATGGGTTAATATTTAGGGGATGAAATGGACCAAATACTAAATTTTTTCGGATTTTATGGTCGCTCCAGAGGCCGCAATAATGGCCCGAACATCGTGAAATGGAGAAGGGGATCGGGCCAAAGAATAAGCATGACTGTTTTGATAAAGATCGGTCAATATTTAGCGGGTCAAATGGACCCTGACAATGAAAAAAAATTACAAAGTATGTATTCTATAGCATATATATTTACCACTGAAGGACCGAGAAGTTGATATTATATCCAAGACGAGTGGTTGACCTTTAAATTAAGACCAATTATATTGTTGTATGTGCTGGGATGTGGGAGTTACACCTAAATATTTACAGGTATCACCGTATTCGTATATTATTTAGTAACCCATTATCACTCTAGAGAGCGGAACTATAGCGCTGATCGCTTTGAAATGTCCCATGACGTTCCAGGTATGGTCAAGGACAACGCTTATAATCGGTGATGATCAGATAATAATTTTGGAATGAAGTGGACCGAAAACTTAATTTTTTGTGTTATTTTCGAGTCGATCTATAGACCACAATTGAAAGCCGAACATCACAACACAACCCACGGTGAAGGGAATCTGGACAATAGCTGTACTGAATACTCGTAATATTCGGAAAATATGTCAGTGTGAGGAAGAGGTCTGTTCACCTCTAATCGGGCAAGAGGGTGCAAATATCACGAAATATTGCCCAGGCTCGGAATACACATCCGCAGAAAATTTGAGTTTCATGATAGTTTTGTAGGGTATCGTATCCCGTCCGACTATATTGCTCCGCTCACTGGTTTTTAATTTAGAAAATTGTTAATTAAATTGAATATAATTGTCTCATTGACATTAGATTTTAACCATAACCATCAAATAATAAAGACACATTTTTTGATATCTCTTGGTTTTTTGTTTCAATATTATTTAACATTTTTCCCGCTCTCAAATGAAGATATTTCGCCACATCACAATCACTAACATTTCATATTTTCGCCAGTTGGTTAGTGGCGTAAAATAAATATTTAATTATCTTCACTTTTGACAATTAAGTAAATTGGTTATTAAATAGCTGTCGACACATTTATTGGTTTGAGGTCCAATTAAAGAAATTGTAGACAAGTCGACATAGACCCTAATTATCATAAAGTTTGTAAAACTATATACATCGGCAATGATGGTATAAATGTAAAGGTTTGGCAAAACTAATTAAAAAATAAAATAAAAATGGTATATAATTTGTTTTCATCTAACAAAAACAAAAGAAATTTACAACTAATGCAAGCTTTTAAGTGTAGCCTTCATATACCTCCCAAATTTCGGTAATTTAGAGGTTTTGGAGACGTTTTCCAAACAAATTGGATGTTATTATTTTTAAGTTGATATTTTTGGCGGTTTTTTTCCACCAAATTAACTACAGTTTCATATTTTAGGCAGCCATAAACTTACCAATCGCAAGTCCGATTTGTATAAAATCGAACGAAAATATATATGAGAGTTATATATAAATCTGAACCGATTTCAACAAAATATTATACACAACATTTTATAGTCAATTAAATACGCTATGCAAAATTGCGCCTCAATAGAATGGAGGTTTGGTGCACTATTAATATAAAATCGATCGAAAATATAATGGAAGCTATATCAAAATCTGAACTGATTTCAATAAAAAAAATAACATTCTATACTAATTTCAATCGGACAAAATATTAGGAGTTTGGTGCATGGGAGCTATATCTAAATCTAGTTCAACAAAACTTCACGTGTGTCAACCTTCCCCAATTTCAATATGCTGTGCCAAATTTTGTCTCAATCGGACAAACCTTGTCAGTCTGGTGCACCATTTACATCAAATCGGACAAAACTTTATATGGAAGCTATATTTAAATCTGAACCGATCTCCAAAAACTTCGCATACATGTATTTGGACGTAACCAAATACGCCGTGCAAAATGTTGTCTCAATTGGACAAATATTGGGAGGTCGGTGAACCACTTACATTCAATCAGACGAAAATATATGGGAAATTACAAAATTCTTTTAAAATTCCATTAAAAAAAATTTGAAAAATTTTTTTGCGAGCACATTCCTGATTTTTGGTACATAGGTTAAGAAAAATATGCTGATTCGAAATATGTTCGCGTTCACAAATTCGGATGCTGCGCACAAAAGTTATAGCGGTTTTAAATCTTGTATTTGAAATATAAATTAAATGGATTCCTTTTCGTTGTAATTCGCGAATTTCTTCACAAATGCTTAAACACCATTGTTATCTTTGCATACTAGTCAAATCACACTGAAATACGGTTTAATAGTCGCGAAAAACAAATAGAAACATGAAGATATCGGAAAATAAAATAAATTAATTTTTGAATTAAAACAAATGTTTTTTGGAATTTTCGATTTTTTAGTATGTTTAAGAGGACACGGTTTTGCCTTAATCTTCTAAAATATACGACGCTTTCTTTTGCAAATTCTTTTAGATGATTGTTAAATATCGGCAGATTCATCTGATAAGAGTTTCGACGTCATTAATGGCTAAATATATTGCACTTACAATACATAAAAATTATCAATATTGAAAAGCTTGCAATTCGCGAATTAGTTGAAATCAGTTGATGCGCATGCGATTTTCGTATAAACCGAATCAATGTCTTTCAATAATTATTAATTTTTCGATGTTTAATTTAGCGGTCAAAGTGTGCCACTCGATGCACTTTACTATGCAAAAACCCTAAAAATGGCTAAAAATCACGCAACGTGCATACGATTTTTATGCGCATCCGAATTTATTAATCTCCTATGAAAATACGCAAAAGGACACCTATTTTAAAAGGATCGGTTAAGAACCGCGGATGTGCCTCCACAATCAAGTTTGGATAAAATATGCATATTATTCGCGTATCGATGTATTTTTGACCTATTTCCACACAGATTCGCGAATTTGACAATACAAGCATAAATGAATGTAAAATTAATTCGAAGAAAACCGCGATTATTTACGCGAATTTGTCAAAATAAGTTTTTGCAGTTTTTCCCACATTCAAGGTACCTATATCCGCCGTTTTATTGGACGGAATTCAACATGGATGGGCTCATTAGATCCGCCACGTAAAAAAACTAAAATCACGCGGGGTTCCACGGAATTTGAATGGACTTTCTTAATTTAAGATTCAAAAAATATGTTTTTTATAAAAATTTACGCACCAAATTTTCGTCTTTGGAACCCAATTGCAAAGAAGCTACAGTGAGCACATTCATGAGATATACACTAAACGAAGCAGAATCACAAGTTCTACGATCCTATAATTAGTTTATTCTATTATCTGGATGCGCATCCTAATTATAAGAAAAATTCAAAAAACACCGAAAATCCGGCTTCAAAATGTCAGCATCCATTTTGGGTGGATGCAGTGATTATATCGAAAAATCATACATTAGAACCATATTGTCCATGGGGTATTCTGCAACTTAGTCACTGATCACATGTGCGTGCATTGTGTAGTTTAGCCACAAATCGGGAACGAACACAAAAAAACTCGTTGGCTTCAACACATTTTTACCCATTTTTTTACATTACCACCTCCACAGCTTCCACGCAACTTATTATTTATTACCAAAATTTCAAGATTTTGATAAGAACACTTCATTTTATAGAATTGAATTTAAATTATATGCAATATATTCATATTTCGCGAGTTATAACCTTGCAAACCTCAGCTTCAAGGAATTTAAAAGATTTTTGTAATTTCCCATATATGGGAGCTAATCTAAATCTGAACCGATTTCTCCAATTTCAGTAGGGTTCGTCC
The DNA here is from genome assembly GCF_032173495.1 of Musca vetustissima. Lineage (NCBI taxonomy): Eukaryota > Metazoa > Arthropoda > Insecta > Diptera > Muscidae > Musca > Musca vetustissima. The sequence continues at coordinate 5,322 of NW_026888558.1, forward strand.
TTGGGCCAAATAAATGACCTGTGCCATCCAATCCAATTAAGATCATAAATGCAAACTGTAATTTCCTCACAAAAATACTTGGACGGGCTGACAACTCAGGAAGTTATTTTAAGCATTTGCTCAAAAGGGACCATGGGTGTATTTCGATTCAGTTTGCCTGTTACAAATTTATGAACGAAGACATAATCTCCAGTACCACTGAGTGATGAGGGGTGTAAGAGGTATTATATGGGACTATCCGCAAACGGGATGGATATTAATAATTTTTCGTAGGGAGATTTGTTACGTAATAGGAATCAATATTATTAATTTACATCGAATTCGGTTGAAATCCGTGCTCAAACCTCTCTAAATACCGAAAATTTCGGGGTACCATTATATGGGGGATACCCCAAAAAATTGACAAATATTGATCATTTTTGATGGCAGGATTTGGTACCCAATTAGAACCCAACATACCAAATTATAGTCAATTCGATTGAAAAACTTGCTACCCCAAAAATTTAGCCAATATTGATAATTTTTAGTAAGCAGATTTAGAACCAAATAGGCGCGTATCCAAAATTCTTTCAATACCGCAAATTTGGAGGTTCTTTTATCTCAAAACGTGGGCCGATAACGCCCATCTTCGAACATGACCTGTCTGCAGGTAAAAGATTACTCTATGCTAATTTCCAGCAGCATATCTAAACTCCTCCAGAAGATAGCGTAATTACAACAGACGGACGAATGGACATGGCTAGATCGTCTTAGAGTTTTACCTCGATCAAGAATATATATGGGAAATTACAAAATTCTTTTAAAATGCCATTAAAATTCCATAAAAAAATTTGAAATTTTTTTTGCGAGCATATTTATGATTTTTGGTACATAGGGTAAGAAAAATATGCTGATTCGAAATCTGTTCGCGTTCACAAATTCAGATGCTGCGCACAGAAGTTATAGCGGTTTTAAATCTTGTATTTCAAATATAAATTAAATAAATGATAAAGATATCGGAAAATAAAAAAATTAATTTTTGAATTAAAACAATTTTTTTTTTGACTTTTCGAGTTTTTATTATGGTTAAGAGGATATTAGTTTGCCTTCATCTTCCAAAATATACGACGCTTTCTTCTGCAAATTCTTTTAGCTGATTGTTAAATATCGGTAAATTCACCTAATAAGATTTTCCTCGTTAAAAGTGCACTTACAATTCATAAAAATGATCAATATTGAAAAGCTTCCAATACGTGTATTAGTTGAAATAAGTTGATGCGCATGCGGTTTTCGTATAAACCGAATCAATCTCTTCCAATAATTATTCATTTTTCGAGGTTTCATTAAGCGGCCAAAGTGTGCCGCTCGATGCACTTTACTAAAAATGGCGCAACGTGCATACGATTTTTATGCGCATCCGATTTCAGTAATCCCCTATAAAAATACACAAAAGCACACCAATTTTAAACGGATCGGTTAAGAACCGCGGATGTGCCTCCACAATCGATTTTTTATAAAATACGCATATTATTTGCGTATCGATATCTTTTTGACCTATTTTCACACAGATTCGCGAATATGATAACACAAGAATGAATGTATGTGAAATCAATTCGAAGTAATCCGCGATTATATACGCGAATTTGTCAAAATAAGTTTTTGCAGTTTTTCCCACATTTAAGGTACCTATATTCGCCGTTTTATTGGGCGGAATTGAACATGGATGGGCTCATTAGATCCGGAACGTAAAAAACTAAAATCACGCGGGGTTCCACGTAATTCGAAAAAACCTTCATAACTTAGGACTCAAAAAATATGTTTTTTAAAAAAATTTACGCACCAAATTTTCGTTTTTGGAATCCAACTGCAAAAAAGGAATCCAACTGAGCACATTCATGAGATATACACTAAACAAAGCAAAATCACTAGTTCTACAATCCTATCATTAGTTTAGTCCATTATTTGGATGCGCGTCCTAATTATAAGCAAAATTAAAAAACACGGAAAATCCGGCTTCGAATTGTCAGCATCTATTTTGGGTGGATGCAGTGATTATATCGAAAAATCATACATTAGAACCATATTGTCCATGGGGTATTCTGCAACTTAGTCACTGATCACATGTGCGTGCGTTATGTAGTTTAGCCACAAATCAGGAAGGAACACAAAAAAACTCGTTGGCTTTAACACATTTTCACCCATTTTTTTACATTACCACCATCACAGCTTCCACGCATCTTATTTTTTATTACCAATAATTTAAGATTTTGACAAGAACACTTCATTATATAGAAAAGAATTTAAATTTTATGCAATATGTTCATATTTTGCGAGTTATAATCTTGCAAACCTCAGTTTCAAGGAATTTAAAAGATTTTTGTAATTTCCCATATACTTCATAGGGCCGGCAATTAATATTTCGATGAGTGAGAACGGAATGACAAAATTAATATATCCTCCATAATATTGTAGAGGATGTAAGAAGATAAAAATTGATTCAATATGTTCAAGTTTGACGAAATATTTTATATCTTTCAATCATGTCATAAAAATGCATGACTGCACTTTTCCAACTGTTTATTTCATTCATTTTTATAAGGAATTTTTACTATAAAGAAATTTACATTTAAGGGGCAATGAATTGATGTACATATGTTTTGAAATTAATATAGAGACTATGTTACTCTTTTTCAGTTTATATCATTATGCAAACAAAAAGATGGATTTGCATAACTTGCCCGACTACGATTTCATACATTGATTTTAAATATTACGATGTTCAATTTTTTTCTTTGTATTCAGGTCAAGTTCAAAAGCTGTGCCATTAATCCCAGGATATTTGGTATAAAAACGGAAAATATCGTTCCAAAATTTTGTGTTTTCGAAATCCAATCAAAGACCATAGACTGTAGCAATTTTTACGCTTAGAAATAAACAATATTTAAATTGAGCACTGGCTGGTGCACCTTGCCATTCCTTGTGTTGTATACTCAGGTATTTGTCAAATACTTGGCTCTCGTATTTGCAATATCCCGCCCCATGTACAAAAATATAGTGAAACAATATTGAAACTGAAAATGAAATGAAAAGCGAAAATGCAACAAAAACTATACAAATATACCATGCTAAGCATGGCAGGGGGTTACAGGGCACCCAAGGAAATCCTCGAAATATTCGAAAATGGCGTGGGCCTGTGTCGTTGGAGGGAAGCATAAAAAGTGAAAATGCAAATAAAATTGCTAAAAGGCAATATTAACAATCAAAATAAACGAGCGGAAAAAGTTGAAATGAAAGAACCAACGAACAAACGAACAAACTCTTTTGCCAGTATTTTTTTCGTGTCGTTTTTTAAATACGTTTCAGTTAGCCCACTTGAAAATGTCTGTTTGCTCTGCCAGACAAGTGTAAACACTAACGATGAAGGTAGATTTTCCATGACTAAAATTTGCCAATAGAAATGTTCAGGTATACAAAAGAGGAGCAGAGTTTTGTAAACCTATAGGCATATCATACAAAAAGTTGGAACAAATCGCTTTTATTTCAGATATTATCAATAGCTTTTGAGATATACAATCAATGCCATAGAATATTGTTAAACAGATGTTGTTGTATTGTATTTAGTTGTTATATAATCATATAATGTGACAAATCGTCCAAAAACACTGGGTAGGTTTTTAAGTTACTCAAAAACTAATAACCTAATCGATTTCAAATTCTGTGAGTGTATAGCTATCGTATGAACTAGCATAAAGCAAATCGGTGAAGAACTTCCTTATTTTTTAACTTGGTTTTTGGTCAAAATTCGGCGATTTTTCAAAAATATTTTTCAAAGGTCCGCCATTTTGTTAATTTTAGAGGGAAGTCAATAATCCTAGTTCATACGAGAGACAGACATGTACACTTTCTAACACCGTTGGAATTTTCGGATTCCGATGATCCAGTGCCCGCTATCAAAAATAAGGACTTTTCTTTAATTACAAAAAACAACAACAAAGTAATAACAAAAATATTTTGTAAATTATTTTTCTTCTTTTTTAAATCTTCAAATATATATGTGCAAAGTTACAAACCTTAACAAGAATTGGTGTTGATTTACCAGCCCATTGAAAAACTTGAAAAATTAAAATCGAGAATGGGTGGGGTTCCCTTAAATTGTGGTATCTGCATTTGACACTGAACTGCACTTTTGTTATCATTTAATCTTATCGAGCATGACAACGCTCTTTTGTATGCCGTATATTGTACAATAAATCGTTTTAATAGTTGTATATAAACATTAATTAAATTTATCGATGCAGTAGTTAATAAATACCTGGAAAATTAATTAAATAAACAACTGGGCGGGAAGCAAAATAAAAAGTAGATTTTCCAGCAATAAAATTAGAAACGGAAGCACGGAAACAATTATTGTGTGAATCATAAATTCTTGTGAATGTTTTCTATTAATAATGGATGTAATAGTTTTGATGGAAGAAGAAAATTATAGAATATCGAAACAATGTTCAAATAAAT